>NC_085938.1:14247424-14550454 GCF_963556715.1 Cydia fagiglandana
ATGTCCGTAATAACGTCGTGAAGTCGATAATTGATAATTATTTCGTAGGTAGGTATATAGGGCTTGTTTATTACACCTACTTATGTATGTATATGTACCTATTTCTCATCGATGAAGCGGCTCGGGGAATTAAGTCCTAAGTCCTAAGGATCCGGCCGCCAAAAAGCCGCTCACATTTTAAAACGACATGCTGAAATACCATAAAACTTGGCATTCCTACACAAAATTGAACACAAAGAAAATAATGTGATACATTTTTTTTACATATGTAAAACTTCTAGTTGCACTATTTTTATGTAAATATGTACCTACTTACTACAATTTCTAGCAACTACTTACCAATAATAATAAAGAAGACGTTCCTAGAAAAATCTTCTTTGCCTCGTCTCGCCTCGTCGATGGACATTTAGCGCATAGTAATATTTGAAGCATCGTTTTGTTTTTATTTACGAGATCAATGCATGAGATGCCTACAATGTACAAAGACAGCGGGGTGTGCCAAAATGAACGAGCTTAAAAGCGGGCGAGCGAGGTCCCAATGTGCCTATATTGCTCTGTGTGCCTCATTTTATTTTGGGACACTCGCCTAGATGTTTTGTTACGATCAATAATTTAATGTAGACAGATCACCGTGTTTTTAGGGTTCCGTACCCAAAGGGTAAAACGGGACACTATTACTAAGACTTCGCTGTCCGTCCGTCCGTCCGTCCGTCCGTCTGTCACCAGGCTGTATCTCACGAACCGTGATAGCTAGACAGTTGAAATTTTCACAGATGATGTATTTCTGTTGCCGCTATAACAACAAATACTAAAAGACTACTAGTTTTTTTTTATTAAATGAGCAAAATGCAGCCTGCCTCGGACTGTAATTACATCGCACAGACTAAACAATGTATCTAACTCAGACGTAACACCGACTGCGTTAAGAAAAGGGAAACAAACGACTAGGAACTACCATTTGTCTTATTACCTCCAATTTACTCGCTTCTCGTACTATACGAACGAATGATTTTGCCATTTTCAGTCTCGTATTAGATGGGATTGGGCTGATTACTTGCTATTCAACGACAATATTTTGACAGGGTCGTAATCAACGGAAATGAAAAAGTTGTTTATCGGGGTATCTCGCGCTGGGAAATAAGTTTCTTTTATAAAACCTTTCCTGCCTGAATATCAAACGGTAAATTTTCTGAGCTTGTTTCACCAACTTGACTTCCAACTTTTAACAATATGCTGTATTTTTAATGATGATCACAAAAGAAAAAGTTAATGTACTAAAGTCGAAATTAATGCCATGAGGCATTTCTCTACCAGTCAACCTTAAGGCAAAGCAGAAAAGATTTATGACGCAAGGTCATAGTTAGGTTTTAACTTACTAAACGGCGCTGTTGTAATTTTGTTGTGATATTTACATTTTAAAATAACAGTTGGCTGAAAAATCATAATTATATTGCAGGTGTACTCGTACTATTACCGAAGTTAAACTCGCTACAGAAGGTGGTGCCGAGCGATTTTAATTAAAGTTGGTAGCATTTGAAACATAAAATTGCACGATAAAACTTTCTTTGAAATTGAGAGCACCAAACTAAACTCATAAATGTTATTAGATCTGAACTGTCTTGATCGATAAACTTGCTAGGTACCTATCGTGTGTATGGGTATTTTTAGTTTTACGTAACTTATGGGTATATGTAGATATCGTCGGGTGAGAATACGTTTGTGCCATACGCCACTTACATGGTTTGCAGGAGAGCGAAAAGAAGCAAAAATAAATGTTTTTCGGAAAGTTTTACATTTAGGAAATATTGAACGTATATATCATTTAGGCATATATGTTTACTATTTATAATACCAAACAAATATTGTGAATACACAATACAGTGGTAGGTAATCATGAAATAAAAGCATTTATGTTTTTGTCATATCCGTTTTGATCAGTAAATGCCTTAGAGGCCTTATAACCAACGGAGATGCCATGTCTAAAATTTTCGGTACAAAATAGTCTGCCGTTTTCTGCGGGGAAGGGGCACATCAAATGTATAGGTACGTCATGTCAGATAAACGTCAGTCCATACATATGGTTGACATGTGGTTGACCATTGGCCGCCTATTTTCGACAGAGGGGAAAGCCTGTTAATGGCGGCTCCATTGTTAATTACTCCGAGGTAAATGCTATTAACGTATAATGTATGACATGACACAAAAGTTGTGGATATGTCTCACTTTTGTGATAATTTTCTGTTGACAGAGTGTAATTATCCTATAGTAAATTTCGGATATGGCACAAAATGGTTTTTTTCAAAAACCGATTATTGTCAATTACTTAAAGCATATTTTTTTGGTATTTTAGAAATCATTAAAAAACGATTTTCTCAAAAATGGATATGGCACAAACGTATTCTCAGCCGACGATTATATTAGGCATAGAGAAATAGGTAACCTGTTCAAATGAAGGTCTGCTTTTCTAGAATATTCTTGCAATAAGTTTTATCAATATTTTTGTCTTCGCAGCTCCCTTGTTTGTATTAGCGTACAAAGAGTTTTGAAGTATTAAGTAAACACATCAACCCGTATGAATACGTTGACTATCATTAAATCCTACCCTTTTAAAGGGTTTCAAAGGATGGGATTTGAGGTAAACCCTGTTTATGAGCTCTCGTAATGAGGGAAAATATATTTTGTAAGCTCACGTTTTAATTCCTGATAATAAAATATAAATAATATAAATATATCATACAGTGTATTATAATACCGGCAGCCGATAGATCTATCTAAGCCTACTTACTTAGGTACAAACAAAGCAAAATACTTACCGTTCTTAAACTTGTTCCACATTGCCTACTACGAGTATCTATCAAATCACTGATTTTAAAAACAGTAAGTCAGTAAACAGTGTAAACACTTAATTATACGAAAAGAAAGGAATAATGGTTACATCACATTAAACATAAATGTGTAGTATTTCTCCATTGGTACCAATCTAGACAGTCCAGACACCCTTTTTCTTGGTACTTACACCACTACTTTTTGGTTTATAACTTGTCTTTTTAAGTAAATTATAAGGCATAATCATACCATGTTTTCTTTCAATGTTTCTTATTTTTAAGTCTAGACCTAGATATCGTCGTAAAGCGTGTTCGATAACTCAAATGTTATGACTACAAAAAGTGACCAATCTTTTCAGTGCTCCTCAAACCAGCGTCTGCAGCCTTCTCAGCCTAAGGACCGTTTGGCACAAACACACACAACACTAATCACAATATTTAGTAATATAAGTAATGATTTATTCCCTAGTTATATAAACTCATTCGTCGTAACGTAGACAGTTCTTTATTTGTTTTGTACGAACAGCAGCGCTACGATTATGGGTTTTTCGCAGTAGAGGCCGTTAGTCCTAAATTACATGGAGTCATGCGTTCGCCGCGCCATCGCCTTACCGCACAATTTACGACAACAATAATATTATTATGTTACAGTTTGTCTGAATTATTTTCCTCGTTAATTAATGTGGTACCGGTTGCGTTGAAATATTGTTGTTTGTTTTCTGTGCCTTTTATTAAATTAGTATGGTGTACAGGTTTTATAACATTGTTATTTTTACAACAGCTTTCAATTAACTCTACCCTGTTAGTATGTACTTAAGTTTGTTAGTTTAGTGTGGGTCAAATCTTGGAAGCTAAATTTGACCAACTTCCCTATTTCCGATTGAGCTGAACATTTTCGAACATATGTAAGTCGGGTGACAATGCAATATTGTAGTAACCATCGAGCTGATCTGACGATGGAGACAGGAGGTGGACATAGGAACTCTGTGATGAATACGCAACCTAAATGTGTTTGGGGATTTTACAATTGTCTCGATGAGTATTAGTTGCCTGTGGTAGAAAAAGTACAGTCAGCGAGAACAGTTTGTACCAAATATTTTACTTTTGCTCTATGCAGTTATCGATTAAGTATTACTATTGTTTATTTTCAGCGCTCTTAGTAGTGTGTTATTTCTTATTATATAAAGCCCAAGCTTGTGTGTTATTTCTTATTATATAAAGTAGGTATTTCACTTACAGCTAAACGTAAATCAATTCATCTTTCATCATTGCTTAAAATTACTTTCGTAAAAAAATTACTTAGTACTAACAGCACCGCGCTCGGCCACTAATAGATCTCAGCGAAGGACAATCAGTGGGTTGTCCAGAGCACCCCAAAAGCTAAGTGACGTACTGACTTTGTTCGTGTAGCATTTCTAGTATCTACTGGCTTCTAAATGCCCGTGTTCTTTAATAATAATGTTCAATTCTGTATCTCATTTACCTCGGCAACGTTAGGCACATTTAATTCTCGTTATATTTACCCGGCGAGGCCGCTGCGCCACAAGGGCGGTCTCCAAGGATGTTCATATTTCTGCGGACCTTCCACTGAAATTTATGGAAGTGGCGTTAGCGTAATGTTATCACATTGACTTGCTTTTCAACTCTTTGCCTACCTACCTTGCGGATTTTATTTGAAGTTGTAAACTTCAACTTGCAAAATTATAAATCCCCGTAAAAGGTGGTGGTATAGGTGCTCGACGCGGTCCCAGTACATGTCATCTATCTTGAAACTTAAGTCATTTCAATAGAGGTGACAGCAGGGTGTCATCTGTTGAGCATTAGCATGTCGAGCACTAGTACAATCACCTTACGTGTTTTAAAAGAGTTCCAACGCTTACGATTATATTATGTATTTGAATTGAGTTTTCAGGCAAACTTCGTTAAGAATATCATACAACTTTCCATATAAGTAAACCAACATCTTCATAAACTGCATACCTACGAGTATATGTATAAGTAAAAGAAAAAGTATATCTCCCGCAGCTAAGCGTCCTTGCCACGCTATAAACGACGTTAAACTAATATGCTGTGCAACCTAATTATATATTCCTCATTTTGCCTAGTTTTCGCAGTAGGTACTAGGTACATCTTAAATTAAGAAAAGTGTGTAGTGTTTCACGTAATTTTCTTTGCGAATTTGTGTTTACCTAGCGTATTACAGAGTGTAGTTTAATTAGAGATTTGCATATTTCTTGGCTGCGCAAGATAAGTTTTTGTTACAAGTCCTTATTTAAAACTTACATATTACCTAATGTTGTCGTTAGGTTCATTATACTTTAACTAAAATTTTTAAATGGACTTACGCTTTTCTATAACTATCGTGATATATTTAAGTATAACCGAAAAGTATTCGAGGGTAGACTGTACAAAGGTTATTTAAGAGTACCTATAGATGTAACACGTCTGGAAGTTGACGTTCCAATTTTCGGAAGTCTTAAGACATAACATTGACTTAAATGTAACAAAAGAATCAGAAAATCAGAAAAAGGTTTATTCCATTTCATTGTAAGTACAATAATGCTTTACTTATAGACGAGGTCATTCCAAATGTGGGGGCGAGAGAGTTAACCGCATTAAATATATTCGTTCAAGTGTTCGGATGCTCTCGCCCCCATTTCGGTGCAGTTTCAATTTATGCTTTCCAATATTGAAATGAAATATCGAATCGTTGTCAATGCGAACTTCGCGCCCAAAGGCCGGTTGGCAATGCTAAATAAGTAATGTTCGACCTAAATTTTAGAAATATTTTATACCTACCGTTATTTCATTGCAGGTACTTACCTATAATATGCTAAAATAAAACAGAATGAACTTGTTTGCTGACAAACCTCATAAATTTTAAATTTTTTACATTTTTGTGAATCAACATACCTATAGTTCGTTTTTAGGGTTCCGTAGCCAAATGGCAAAAAACGAAACCCTTATAGATTCGTCATGTCTGTCTGTCTGTCTGACTGTCTGTCTGTCTGTCTGTCTGTCCGTCTGTATGTCACAGCCACTTTCTGTATGTCATAGAACTGACACTCAAATTTTTTTTTTTTCATCAAACCCATACGTGTGGGGTATCTATGGATAGGTCTTCAAAAATGATATTGAGGTTTCTAATATATTTTCTTCTAAACTGAATAGTTTGCGCGAGAGACACTTCCAAAGTTGTAAAATGTGTGTCCCCCTCCCTGTAACTTCTAAAATAAGAGTATGATAAAACTAAAAAAAATATATGATGTACATTACCATGCAAACTTCCACCGAAAATTGGTTTGAACAAGATTTGGTTAGTAGTTTTTTTTTAATACGTCATAAACCGTAAACCGCAATTTTATTGTGTTACTTGCTGTTACGGAACCCTTCATGGGCGAGTCCGACTCGCACTTGGCCGCTTTTTATTTTTAGCATTAGAAAGAACTTGCAAGAAGGTAAGCGATCTTGACATGTCTTTTAATTGAAAAACGGTTTTAAAAAAATAAAAACTATTACTTATGAAAGCAGAAGAATATAAATGATCGTATTAGATTCATAATTGTTACATATTTGCCGTAACTTATTTTTAAAATGTGTTTTTCAATTAAAAGACACATCAAGATTGTTTACCTTATTTCTAATGCTAAAAAAAACGAACTATAGTTATCATCACTACCTATAGCTTAATTATTGTCATATTCATCATATAATTTTGTTACTATAGCTTTACTATAAGTAACATAATATTTAATTTTACAGCGCATTGGCGCCTCTAGCTGTAATGCTGTAAAATTATTCCTAAATAAATATAAATATCAATAGATTAAATTAGACCACACTCGATATAGGATTGAATAATAAATGTTGATGTGGCTAATATAATTATATTAAATAACGTTTTGTTTTCAGGTAATCTACGAAAATAATGAGTTTTATTCAGAAGGAAAGCCTCCAGGTATACCTATGTTAAGCATGATTAATTTTGGCTCATTGCTTTGTCAACTGAAAACAATTTCTTCAATGTCACTTGAAATATCAAATCGCAAAATTGTATTTTGAAACCA
The DNA here is from genome assembly GCF_963556715.1 of Cydia fagiglandana. Lineage (NCBI taxonomy): Eukaryota > Metazoa > Arthropoda > Insecta > Lepidoptera > Tortricidae > Cydia > Cydia fagiglandana. The sequence continues at coordinate 14,254,317 of NC_085938.1, forward strand.
AAAACTATTGCCATTGGCACATAATTATTTTTACCCGATTTTCTGTCAATTCGATTATACTACTTGGCAGCGATTTTTTATATTACGCGAGCCAAGCGGGCGTTTCGAAATATAACGCTACGTCTTACGTAGGCGAACAACGCGCGAACGCGGCGCGGCGCGGCGCGGCGAAATCAATCCTTTGATGCCCATAGAAGTGTCCTACGTAAGCGATCTCGTTGCGAACGCGGTGCGGCGCGATTTGCACGCGAATGTCAGGCGGCGCGGCGCGGCGCGGCGCGGCGGCGGCCGCTTTCGCCGCGCCGCGCCGCGCCGCGTTCGCGCGTTGTTCGCCTACGTAAGACGTAGCGTAAACCGTTCTTTGTGGTTTTTAAAGAACGAAAACATTTAATTATGCCTCTTAACTTTGTCATCTAAGTTCGTCAAGTCAGGCCGTGACGTACTCCCGGGACGTGTACCACGTTTGCGGTACGTCAAAGGCAAAGTTTCGCCTGTCCTCCGCATAACTCTTGTGACACTTTGGCGGATCATAAACGGACAAAACAAAAAGCGCATTGTTTGAGTACGCTGAAATTCTGAGGGCCTACCGCGAATCACGCTCGACGTGTTGCCTCCCTGTTACACTTACGTACGAATTTACAAGTGCGACAGAGACGCAACACGTAGAACGTGGTTCGCGGTAGGCCCTCTGGCACGCCTAATTAAAATAATGAACATCGACTCTACTGTCTACCAACTGCCTCGAGGATCCTTCAAACTAGAGTGGGATAGAATCACGGAGTTTAGTTAGGTCAGAGTGAGAAAATAGAGATGATGCTCGAGTTGCGGGCCGAGTGGCTGGACATGTTCATTGTTACAAGTTACTTACACTGGCTTGCTCTAATTCTCTAATTGGCTAGTTTTCTATTCTTTATATCCTGCTACCCCAAGGTTGTCTGGAAGAGATCGCTTACAGCGATAAGACCGCCTGTTGCTACCATTATTTACACTGTAAATCTGTTATTTTATTTTTCTTTGTGGTGCAATAAAGAGTATTTACTTACTTACTTACTTACTAATTTGCTTGTGCTGCCAGGTGAAAAACAATAGCCGCGAGCGGCACTTTCCTGACATTCGTTTACGTCGCTTTCCCTTTAATATTTTTGTGACGACTAAATTTAAATTGATAGTCTTTACCTGCAAAATCACAACTGATTATTTCACTCATATGGAAATAAATATTATCTTATGCCACAAAGTAAGCAATGCCTATTATTTATGCACCGTGTCTCGAAAATAGAATTTAAATTTAACATAAATTGCCAAAGACGGATAGTCTCGAACAGTTTAATATTAATTAGACTGGGGTGATATAGGCGGTGACATTTAGCTTACCTATATACAGGGTGGAAAGATAAGTCGGGCCCTGGAGGGAAACTACGTTAAATCCTTAAGCTGGCTCATTTTACTTAAAGGAGACATTCCTTTATTTTTAAAAAGAAACATAATTGCATTCAAAGTATTTTTATCTTTTTATTCAATTTGGCTTGTGTAAAAAAATCATAAGTACTAAATATTACATTTTATGGCTATTTTGTACGACAGACGAATGTAAGACCTAATGTTTCTTGGAGAAATGTTATCATTAACATTAACTGTATCGACTAGTAGAATAAAATTGCGAGTTTTTGTTTTTTGGAATATTTAGTCGGTTCGAGTCCCGGGCGAGGCAAGCGAGTTTTAGAAAATCTTTGAATGCAGTTTTGTTTCTTTTTAAAAATAAAGGAATGTCTCCTTTAAGTAAAATGACTCAGCTTAAGGATTTAAGGTAGTTTCTCTCCAGGGCCCGACTTATCTTTCCACCCTGTATATCTACCATATATGTATAGTATTTGAAGCCAAGAACTCGTACTGTGGAAGTAATATTCAAATTTTTTTTCGGATCTTTCGTATTTACGCTCAAGTGAAAGTTGGAGACAATAATGGAAAACGATTTCTATAATGCTACTATAATATTGGTACGTGGAAATCGTTTTTAGGGTTCCGTATCGAAAGGGTAAAACGGGACCCTATTACTAAGACTCCGCTGTCCGTCCGTCCGTCCGTCTGTCACCAGGCTGTATCTCACGAACCGTGATAGCTAGACAGTTGAAATTTTCACAGATGATGTACATATTTCTGTTGCCGCTATAACAACAAATACTAAAAAGTACGGAACCCTCGGTGGGCGAGTCCGACCCGCACTTGTCCGGTTTTTCTGTGTTGTTGTACAAACTTGGAGAGAGGCAAGATAATCAGCTTAAGGATTAGGCTTAGAATCACGTCGCTTCACAATAAGTTTCCAGCTGTAAATATAAATAAGTATTGCTCTGCTTTCAATAAGAATCGGATTAGGTGTTCACTTGGCTCTAGATATTGACTTTGTTAGTCTCAGTGACTTCTATGAGCGACCTATGCGTATTAGCAAATATTGCACAGTTCGTTTGAATAGTGAAGCTGCCTATCTCTAGAAATAAATGTGCGCAATAATTATATTACGTAATTGTTATTTTCAAAATTCTTATTGGAGCGGCGTTCTAAGTTTAATTTAGGTATACACCTGGTGCCTATATAAAGATGTAAATAATTGAGTTATTTGACCGAGCGTTAGCGAAGGTCTACGTTTCAGCCTTGGCATATATGCTTTCGTATTTTCGGATATTCTCCTCTTGTCGCAGTTCTCAACCAATTTTCATGAAATCTTGTGAGCAGGTTCGATACTTGCTTACTTCGTCGGCTCAGCGATCCAAAATGAGACTTAAGGCTCGATTCGGATTTTGAAATAGACATCTATTAGATATCTTTTAGACATCACCAAGATACGATAACGATATGTTTAAGATCTAACCTGTCAAATTTGACATTTGCGCGATTCTGGAGATACTCTTGAACGATTTCCACAGGATATGACTTAGAGATCCAATTCACATCTAATAATAGATATCGTACTCTATCTAACGTAAAAGTGACATTGGTTGCCCGAAGTGCGCTGCATCTAGTTGATATCTAAACTATAACGTATCTAGAATGGATCTAGTACGTGTGTACTCTTGGGAATATCTTGAAGTTCGAATACGGCAGTCAGTCGCAGTTCTCAACAAATTTTCATGAAATCTTGTGAGCAGGTTCGACTTGCTTACTCCGTCGGCTCGGCGACCCAAAATGAGACTTGGCCTCCAACACAAGACAGCGCCACTTTTCTCGGTCCTGTTCGCACTGACCACCAGGTCAGGCCTCTCGCCAATTATTGTTGACTCGAAGTTCGCGTAGATCCGCCTCCACCATGTCGCACCAGCGATACCTGGGACGTCCGATAGGACGTTTTCCTGCTGGGCGGCCCAGAGCGGCTACCGCGAAAACCGAAATTCGCAAATTGCAGGGATCTTTCTCTTTTACTCCAATGACGGCGAAATTATAGTGACAGAGAAAAATGCCCGCAAATTGCGAACTTCGATTTTCGCGGTTATAGCCCAGGTATGCTCGTTTCACGTTACGATCTTCATCCATTCTCTCAACTGGCCCAACCAATAAATATGTCGAATACCGAATAATTACCGAATATTCGGCCCATCTCTAATTTGCACCTTTAAATGCAGTTAGGCTAATACTCGTAAGTGCAGGGGTAGCACTAATCGTAGAAAACTTCTGAAAAATTGTAAAACAACAGCAATTTATTCAGCCGGTAGCCAGCTAAAGAGATAAAGGAGCATTTAGAACTTTTTACTGTTTAATCTGCAGTGTTTTATGGGTCTGCTGGCAAAGATAAGGCGTGTTTATATAGACAGAGTATTACATTGTGTGCTTTGTCACAGCGATCAAAGATAGCGGCCGCGGTCCTATGTCAATAAAGCTTTCGCCAAATAGTGCGCTCCGTAGAAGAGACGAATCGCACGTAACTACTACTTTATGTTTTCCTTCATAACTATCTGTTGTTTTTGTATCACAAGCTACTCGGCTTGTATTTTCTGCTGAGCTTTAATATTTTCCTTTGGTATTTTAGGATATTGTCTTGATAGTTGTTTCTGAACAGTATTTGAACATTGTTATGATTATTCTACCCTCCTAAGCTAAATATCTAGAGCTATGGAATTATCAGCTTATAGAATTGTCTTTTGAGATAGCGCTATTTGTATGGCAGTAGTTATTTTTATTTATATTTGTGTCTTCTAGTTTTTTAAGTAATTCGATCTATGCCCGTAACATTTAAGTAAACTTAAATTTTCCTGGTTTAAAGTACTTAGCTACCAAACCAAAGCCTAGCTAGTATACACGTATTCCGTATGCATCTAGGTCTACCTAACACTGGGAGGGTAAGTAATATCAGAAGTGATGGTGCATGCAACACGTAATCTTACCCTGCCGGTATTGGGGTAAACGACGAATAGAGATTAATGTTTACATTTTCGGACTTTGATCAAAAGGCTTGGGTAATACTAGTTATACCAGGGTAAACTTGAGTTTAATTAACCTTTTAACATAACCCATAACATATATACCTATGTATTACATGTATACGTTCGATTTCATAGGGAGGCCCAATCGCTTAAAAAATTGAGACAGGACATATTTTAAATTTTAAATGCAATCTCGTATTTGTCCCACAGACCCCACAGTAGCGCTAATATCATCGTATTTATTCAAACTTTTATATCGCGAGAAACTCATCAAAAAGTTGAACGAGTTCGAGAACTGAAGAATTTTTTATGTAAGTTTTTGAACTACTTCAAGTCATCTAGGTAGCCAATACAAAAAATGTCGTTTTGCGGCCAACGCGGAACTTTCAAAGGTTTTTTTTAATAAAAATCTAAATTCGCAGTGGAGTCACGAGCCGTGAAGTGAAAAGTTTCAGTTGCTACTCGGGTTTGCTTTCCTCTTTTCTTTGCCGACACTAGAAAATATAATTGAAAGCAATATGAAAACCCCTCCGCCTAGTTATTGTCACGAACATAATGCAGACGGAAGTGCGGTAATAATGCGCGGAACACTGTTCCAGTGGTTGTTTTTATTTTAGGAAGCACTTCTTATTTCTTTCTAGGAGCGAATGTAAATTTACAATGCATTTTGTTGTGATTATTCAGACAAATAAGGTTTTGGCAAAAATTCCAGTTTTGGTACAAGCTTTTATCGCTGACTGTACTTTTCTTACAACAGACAACTAATACTCATTAAGACAATTCTAAAATAAAAACCCCTAACACAATTAGGTTGAGTTGTTTCATCACAGAGTTCCTATGGCCACCTCCTGTCTCCATCATCAGATCAACTCGATGGTACCATAATATTGCATTGTCGGACACAGCTCAATCGGAAACTGGGAAGTGGATCAAATTTAACTTGCAAGATTTGATTACACACAGATAGACAGACAGACAGACAGACAACGGTCAGGTGAAACTAAATAAAAGCTTGTAAAAAAGATCTTCAGCTACCAAACGTCTGACACTGCGGTCTCACTTCCAACTATAGGTAAATGATATTTGCATTATGCATTATCATTTATAGTTGGTTGCTTTTCTAGGTCTGTATTAAAATAATAGGAAGTTGATTATCATACTTACATCTAACTTTCGAAAAAGAAACGTTTTGTTATTAATATTTCATTGACTTCCAAACAACATCGTTTATTAAAAATAAATTACAATCTTCAGTATTTGTTACCTAACTGAACGTAAACGTACTTTTAGTAGTTTAAGCACCAGTTACAAACGGCCGTATTCAAACAACGCTTATAAAATGCCACAGCGATACGATACCGCGATCTGTCAGTGTCAAAAGTGACGTATTTGGTTGATGAAATGTTACTTTTCACACTGACATATCGGTATAGTATCGCTGTGACATCTTATAAGCATTGTTAGAATGCGGCCGAAAGAAGGTTATCCAGAGGAATTGAATTAACCCCAACAAAGCGGTCATGATGTTTTCATTCACCGACAAAAGCAGCAATAAATTTCGTACGTGATACCGGCACGAGTTTCAGGTGGCTCGGGAGAATGCCGGCATGCGAGATTATCTTATCTTCAGGATTCCAATAGCGATATGTATCTTTATTTTGATATACCTACTACTTATCATATAAGGGCATTTTCATTTTAACTTGCACTTTAAAGCACTTCAGTAACATCTAACCGTTACATTCCTGACAAAATGTATGGTATGGGATTTGACATTGACCGTCAGTTTTGTAACGATTGCTAACCGGCCGTTAAAGGTGCACAGTTAAGTGAAAATGCCCAAAAATAAACATATTTTATTTTGTGTTGGGGTTGAGGTACCCACGCTAAAAATTTCCTTGTATTTATAATTATTATAATGATTTACATAGGTGTGTGTGCAATGTGATGCCTTTGCCTAGCGGGACAAATAAGCGGGGAATAGTCTAAAAAACATATTCAAACGTAAAAGTACGTTTTGGTATAGGTACACATACTCAGCACGTGTATCATAATATCATATCGGGTCCCCTTAGCAACATTATTGGAAAACAACCTCGTGTATTCACCAAGTCGGAGTGGTTTGGAAGCCGTCAAGTACATTATCTTTTGGCGTTCGAAACCTAATGTGAAAATATTATGATTGTGTTCAAAAAGATCCTGCCTTATTGCTTTATTGATATACAGAAGTCGTTAACATTTTCTATTCAGAGACGTAACGACATACCTACTCGTGTTTTGAACGTTCATTGGTATCTCATTAAGAATGAAAGAGCATGAACATTTCATTGCTGGGCGGCGCACGGCGTGATACAGGTGGGTACCTACATTAGGGTGGGTCGATTTTGTAAAAATAATATTTTTAATGCTGGGTACGTTTAAAAAGTTGCGTTTTGGTCTGTTTAGCATCAGAAAAATAATCAAAAAAAAAACCTATATAACTTTTAGCCCTCTACCATGGCTTCAATATTTCTAAATTATATATTTTTCGACGTTTTTATTTTTGTATCTAAAATGTGTCCGAAAGCTTTTTTATTTAATTTTATAGTTTATTCATTCATTGCGAGTATCGGAACGTACATTACAATGGTCTTTTTTTTAAATCATAGACAAAAGTAAGCTTTCTTGCGTCAAAACTGTCAACTCAATTTTCGCGTTACCCGCCAATTTGTTCATAAATTTGTCAAATAGTTGTTTTCATAACTCATTAATAGTTTTTAAGTAAAAATAAATAAAACCAAGTGAAAATCTTATTAAACATTTAGAAAACCCTATAATAATTCAACTTTATTCAAGTTTTGTTCATAAATATGAGTGCTAAGCAATCTACCGTCAAAACACGAAGTGAAGTTACTTGCCCTTTGTTTGGACCACCTTCAGATCTTAACGTGAAACTTTTACCGACGATATCAGACACTATTAAGTATATACTTATCGTAAGACATCGTATGCAAGATCTTAATTCCGGAAAACAACCGTCAATAACCCATGTTTTTGCTTGTGTGAGCTGCGACATCGAGAAGATCTGGGCTTCCGCTTCTATTCCTACTGTAAGTCCCAAGAGAATAAAGAAGTTGTTAAAAAAGTATTACGACGAATACTTAAAGGTAATACGGTACCCTAAAAGTAAAATAAACGATAACTATAGGGATAAGTTGACGAGCTTTAAAAACGGCTGTTTAACGCAACTTTTCGACATTGCAGCTTGCAAGTGCACGATTGTACTGAGGACCGATTATTGTTCCTGTGCTAAACAAAATAAAGTACCAGTCATCGAACAAAAATTTCTACTAGATCAACGATCTCACAGACAAATGATTATAGCTGGTGTAGACAAAATTCAGACTCAAAAAAATTGCTCAAAAATTGAAAGACAGCAAAAGTTGCAGAACCGTATGATGGATTTTTATAACTCTCAACCAGGTCTAAGCTCCAACCGAAAAATAGCACGTACTTCGCTTGCTTCACATACTGATTCGAATGCCATCATAGATACTCCATCTGTAATATCACTGCCGAAGACTGATACACCTTATAACACCCTAAGATTGCCAGAACTGGCGAAGACGTGTGATCGGTACGGAATTTCAAATCGATCCGGAGCTGCAATCGCAACTGCTGTGCTGCAAGACGTAGGACTTATATCTCACGACGACAAAAACTTAGTAGTGGATAAAAACAAACTATGGCGGGCTCGAAATAACGAAAGATGTAACTTGCAGGAGAATATGAGTCATGATCAATTGGAAGCGATTTATTTTGACGGCAGGAAGGACAAAACCTTGCTTATCGAAAATTCGAATGGTCGCTCCTATCGTAGACTTACTGTGGAAGAACATATATCGCTTATAAGTGAACCAGGCTCTTTATACTTAGGACACACGACACCACGAACAGGAACTGGCAAAGAAATTTGCAATTCAATCGTTGAATACTGTCAAAGCCACGAAATCGACTTAAATGAATTAAAATGTATAGGTTGTGATGGGACTGCCACGAATACTGGGTGGAAAGCAGGAGTTATTAGATTAACTGAGTTGAAGTTGCAAAAACCATTACAGTGGCTTGTATGCCAACTCCATGCCAATGAGTTGCCTTTACGACACTTATTTTGTCAGCTGGATGGAGGCACAAGTGGACCTAGAGAGTACTCGGGGCCCATAGGAAAAGCTCTAGAAACCTGTGATAAACTGCGTGTAAAAAAGTACGCAGCTATTACTAGTGGTATTACTGATATAGACCAAAATGTCCTAAAATCTTTAAGTACGGACCAAAAGTATTTGTACGAAATGTGTTGTGCTGTGTCGACGGGAACTTGTAGTGCAGAACTCGCAAATAGACAACCTGGAAAGATGGCTCATTCTCGTTGGCTTACCACAGCAAATCGTATATTACGATATTATATTGGATGTGAGAAACCGTCGAATAAATTGAAAATTCTAACAGAATACATTGTCAAAGTGTACGCACCGGTCTGGTTTGAAATAAAGAAAAAATCGTCGTGTATTTATGGAGCCCACCACGTATTTAATTTAATACGTTTAACTAGATCATTCGGTGACGATGTGAGGTCTATTATTGATCCAGTAATCCAGAGGAATGCTTTTTTTGCTCACCCTGAAAACATACTGGTGGCTATGATATCGGATGAGAGAAAATCTGTGAGAGAACTTGCTCTAAGAAAAATTTTACAAGCAAGACGACAGCCAATCACTGGTTCTGTCAGAGTGTTTAAATTGCCTCAGCTCAATTTTAATGCAACTGATTATATAGACATGATAATCTGGGCTGAGTGTCAAGTTACACCTCCGCCGATTATGAGCCATGTGTCTGAGGAGGATTTGCAGAAGATGATAGATGACGTCTCGCTAGCTCGAGATGTCGTTTTCTCTAAGTTTCCCTGTCACACGCAAGCAGTAGAACGGTGCATAAAACTTGTAACGGAAGCATCGATTACGGTGGCTTCAAAAAATGCACGGGATGGACTTATTCGGACCAAACTGAAATCCAGATCTGTAATGCCATCTTTTGACAATAAGGCACAATACAACTGCTAATTTAGTTAAAATTCAAGTTTTTCAACACTAAAACTTTCGACATTATGCATTTATTTTGTAACAAAAATGGCTTATTTATAAATAATTAGACTATGTTTTATACAATACATGTGGTTTTTATTATTTAGTACTACAAAAAAATATAAATAATCATACACGAAACTGACGTCGAATATTTCAATAATTTAAAACTTTGAGCAGCTGTAGAGGGCTAAATCATATAACGAATCAACATTTTTTTAACTGAATATAAGAGCTTAAACAAAATAGCAACTTTTTAGACCCCCCCAGGTACGATTTACGCAAAAAAATATTTTTTCATACAATATCGGCCCACCCTAACCTACATAGGTAGCCGTACCGCTGCCGTATTCGAACTTCAAGATATTCACAAGAGACGACACGTACTAGATCCATTCTAGATACGTTATAGTTTAGATATCAACCAGTTCTCTTTTCCAGCGCTATTCGGGCAACCAATGTCACTTTTACGTTAGATAGAGTAAGATATCTATTGGATGTGAATTGAATCTCCAAGTCATATCCTGTGGAAGTCGTTCAAGAGTATCTCCAGAATTGCGCAAATGTCAAAAGACAGGTGAGATCTTAAACATATCGTTATCGTATCTTGGTGATGTCTACAAGATATCTAATAGATTTCAAAATCCGAATCGGGCCCATAGGTAGCCGTACCGGTCTGGAGGGTACTTTAGTGGGTCACACACTGACCGGTGTGCGAGTCGATAAGGGGAGGCGTTCCACATGTTAGTACCGGCCATTACACCTCTTGTGCTGTTTATTCTGTTTACATTACGCCATTAATCGAGTTTATGTGCCACCCGCCGTGAGACTTCCGCGACTAAAATAATACGGTCATTAGGTACATGACTATACCCTTGAACTCTGATACCTGTTAATCCGTATCGATGTTTTATGCTTATCTGAAAATACATTAATGTTGTCTATGAAATAAGTTTACCTAGCACTTTAGTTTTATGTTTTATATTCGATAACGGTCTAACACTGATTGATTAAATAAATAAATCATAGTTATATCTTAGTGAAAATCAATAAAAAATTCTTACTGTAGAAAAAAATCACACACAATGTTTTCATTTAGTTATTTATTTATCCGCCATATTGTCATTTCTCAACAGGTTAGGCATCGAAGGCACAGATCTTCGGCATTCAGCCAGGATTGAACATTGACTTTAAACAAAGTTACTTTACTTATAAACCTGTTATAAACCTTACTTATAATTTTACCCCCTTATTCATAAAACTTTACGTAGGTACGTATATAACAACTATTTCAATAGATTTTCAGTGTTATTAGACTAACAAACAACATAATTAATTATATATTCTCAGTATATAAGCTCATGTTATAAACTACTAGGGGATAAAGTGACGAATAAGAAATCAAGTTACAAACTAAGGAGTAAAGTGAACAAGAAGACCTTCGAGCACAGTGGGATCTATTTTCAAAGATTGATCTTGTTGAATGTTAATACCAAAGCTTTAATACAAGTAGCTCTTTTGATATCGAGCGCCCGAAGTTAAGTCGGGACAAAAGAGAAAATGATTAAATAAAATCAGTCGTAGAAGCCAAATAACATTTTGTACGTTCCTAAAACGATTTATAATATGGTAATTTAATTGTAGTCTTACACTGAATATTAGAATATGCAGATCAGATCACAATTAGCAATGTAAACTGTGAAGTAAACAAACTGTAGCTCTCAATTTGAATTATAACCTCAAAGTTTGAAAGTAAGGCCGAGACACCCGAGCAATACAATCTCACCAATCAACATACGGCGGGATCGTTCCTTGTTCGCTCGAATGCGTCTTCTTTCTTACTTTTGTACAAATACTTTTAAGCTACGAGAGAAAATGTTTTCAAAGCTAAGTTCCATGCCGGAGGACTTTTGAAGTCAAATTGCCGGAATCGTAGCCTTGACTAACAAATTTATTCACTGGTCGTCAACATGGCTGTTTTGAACAAAGTTTTATTACATTTTTGCAGGATTTGTGTCTAAAAACCTTGTAGCTTGCATATCTTCTGTGAGCCTTTTAAATTAATATAAAAATAAATGTCAAGAAACTTACTGAAACTGATTAATATTATCTACTCATCGTAATCGGTGCTTGCCATAAATTGTTTCAGAAATTCACCGCTGAAAGCAAGTATAGATATTATTACTTGGCTGTTAACTTGGAAATTTAGAGGCGCGGATGTGGTAGATACAGTAAAGAGTAGCCATTTATTGATACACCCCTCCCCCCTCCTCATCGCACGGATGTGTATGCTTATCGAGATTTTACAATGGGCCCGATTCGGATTTTGAAATAGACATCTGTTAGATATCTTTTCCAAGATACGATAACGATATGATGTTTAAGATCTAACCTGTCAAATTTGACATTTGCGCGATTCTGGAGATACTCTTGAACGTTTTCCATAGGATATGACTTCGAGATCCAATTCACATCTAATAGATAGTATCTTACTCTATCTAACCTAAAAGTGACATTGGTTGCCCGACTTGCGCTGCAAAAGAGAACTAGAGTCGGACCAAAAAAATTCTGCAGCGGATTTGATAGCCCACGCAGTGCAACTAGTGCAAGTGTCATTTATACGTCATAATTTCATAGAAGTTAGACGTTTAAAATAACACTTTCAATGCGTGGGCTATCAAATCCGCTGCAGACTATTCTTGGTCTGACTATACATAGTTGATATTTAAACTATAACATATCTAGAATGGATCTAGTACGTGTCGTCTCTTGTGAATATCTTGAAGTTCGAATACGGCAGAATGACGGGTATAAGTTCTGTTGTTCTGCGTCGATTGTCTCAACGACTCAGAAATTGGGTCTCGTCGGGTGAAAATTAAATTGCTGATCTGTTTATCAAGTTTCAGTGTCTAAACCCGAGAGTGACATTACTTGGGACGTTTTTCAGTAGATAAATAAGTAAACATCTGGCTTTTTTGTTCCCAGTTTTATATATTCATTTCCTTGTACTTATTTAAATTAAAAAAGGAATTAGATCGTCAATTGTATTATACTTTGACCACGCTAACTTTGCACGAATTTGGCAGTAATAATGCATGCATATCCCTATAAGCTTCATTCTTAACGTAGCACTCGGCATGAAAACTTAGCGTGGACCGGCTCTAGGTAGGTATTCGCAAATGTCTGCACCTGGCTTATATAGTAAACATTAAATTTAAGAAATGTTCGAGAAAATATTAAAGAAACACTCTCCAGGCTCCATTTCGTATTTGAAAAACGCGTTTTATTTCTTTTCAGCTTTATTGAAACGCAAGCTTTAATACCTTCCTACCTACAGGAAGGTATTAACGTTATAAGATCTTCTCTCGCCATCCCTTACCACAGTTTCTGAAATAGCTGACGCTTACAGTTCGTAATACGAAACTTGTGTGTTGCGAACTGAACAACTACTTTCTCCGACTTGGGCGTAGGTAACTACTTTATTAAATAGTCATCCCGCGAGTTGCCGCAGCGGGCACTTATAATGAGTTACATAGTAAGTCATTTGCTTAGTTTTATCTACCTTACAGACGGAGCTGAATAGCCTCGTTTCTATTATTTCTTGCAGGGTGAGAGTAAACAGCGATAGGCATTGTATTTTGCTCGGCATCAAGATGAAAGACACCTCTGAAATACTTGACACCTATTTATATTTATACGTTCCAGTTTATTGTTCGCAAAGGCGTCGCTCCTTGTTGGCGAGGACGAGACGAGTACTTACTTAAAGCTATCAGGTATTTTCTTGATATTTTTATTTTCTTGCAGGATATAAATTTTGACTTGTTAACTTTGAATAAAACAGGGTATTAAAGATGCTTACCTTTCTGGAATACGCAGCATGTATCTTTTTTTATTAAATAATGAAAGTATTAAGGCCTGTGCACACCGGCTGTGTGTGCGTGACGTGCACGGGCGCGTGCGGAGTTGTAGTATACAAATCCTTATGAGAGACGGCACACCGCTTGCGTGACGTGTGCGTGTGCGGCTCCAACATTTTAGCGCACGCACACGCGCACGTCACGCACACGCAAGCCGGTGTGGCTCGGCCTTTAATGAAACTTTATGTCGTTTAGTAAGTATCTAAATTAATTGGATTTGTGATATAGGTAATACTAAGAAGGCTCGTAAATATTCTCAAAGGACACACAAATCAAATCATTATTTTGCTTATAAATTACATTTTGTAGCTCTTTGTACATCTAATGGAGCAACGTTAAATAGCTATATCTGCCTAATATCTTGCCTACTCGGAGGTTACAGTCATGTGTTCAGTAGCTACATAAAGGTGTAGGTACGCCGCTCAAGAACATGTGCTCACGCACATTCGGCCTTATTAACAAGGACGAAGGTGCAAAATTGTGAACTTCACACATCAGTTGTACACTCGGGTTTAATTTACCGTTGACAGTTTGGACCGTAACCCTAGAATTGCGGCGACAGCGTTGGCTTCGGGACAGCCACTCTCTATAGAAATTAAATCGCTTTGAATGGGAAACATGACGCTCTACAATGTCTATTCATAACGGTAGATCTCCCTTATCGGATGACAAAGCTAGGCGCTCGGGGCTTGGCGTCAAGGTACTTAGGGAAGGATTCAGAATAGAAAACTCAATACCGATACGAATATATAGGTATCAAATGTATAACTGCTTACTACACTTAAGTATGTACTTGTGTCCAACCGAAATCGAAATCGAAACATTTCGAGATTTCCAAATAATTATTATGATCCCGTTTTGTAGTTACTAGAAAATTACCTGTGACAAAACTGAAATTACCTACATATATATAGATACCTTTATATACATTCTACATATAGTACCTATTCATTATGATGCACAACTAAATTATCAAAGAATACAAAAATGTATTTTTCGATTTTAACATTAGTTATTGGAGCACATAGTGGGTCAGAATTTGAATATTCTTACTAAGTACTAATACATAATTTCTGAAAACGTCTACAACAACGCCCTATTTAATAACTTATTTTCCCGCAAATTGCGGGCCGCAATACACCTAAAGTAAATTCGTTTTACAACTGAAGGCAGGCAACTGGGTTTCAAAGCAGCCTACCAATTAACTTTTTATTAGATTTATTAATACCTTTCAGGGCTCTACCTTACTCCGAGAGAGAACGCTAACGAACTTTAGAAAATTTCGGTCTGAAAGGCTTTTCTATTTCTAAGACTCTTCAAACATTTTGGTGCTGTCTGTCCAAAGTTTTACATGAATATGTCACTCCTGTTTCCCGGATGATAGTCAAAGATCACGGATTTTCCCACTTAAAATCTTAATAACACTTCATTCGGTTAAAATGTTAAAATTATACGGCTTTCTATTCTAGTCGGTAGTGACTACGATAGTGAAGCTGAAGGTCCCGAGTGCAAAACCTAGTAAGGTTAATTATTTGTGTGTTTATCCAAATATTCGTTCACTGAGTTATGAATCATTTATATGTAGTTATATAAATGACTACATAACAATCACATATATCTATCGTCGTAGTACCCACGACACAAGCCTTAATGAGCTTACTGTGGGATTAGGTCGGTTTGTGTAAGATTGTCCTACTATAGGTATTCAAAAATTTGACTTTCATAACATTTTTCATAGTTATTCATCAGTTTATACACCGTAGAGCGCTCTATCGTATTCATTTTCAATTGGCACGCTCTACAGAACCATTTTTATGATATATGTACCTACATCTGTGTTAGACATGCGGAATATGCTGATGGCTTTGCAGTAAGGCGACGTGTCATGAATATTACGAGCGATTTTGGTAATAGCGCTAGAACGCCGCTACATACGTATTTCCCGTAAGTTTCGTACCCCTTTAACACTTATTAGCGTTGTAGGTAATTGACCAATCAGGTGCACGTGGAATCTAATTATCGCCCTTAGCCCCCATTCGCACGACAGCTTTTACAACGCGCGTTAAAAAAGCGCTTGAATCTGTCCCCACTCTAAATTCGACTTAACGACCAAGGCTTAAAGTCGAAAATCCAACAACGGTTGATAAAAAGCGCCACCGCTGTCGTGTGAATACATACATAGTTATCCATGTGTGTCATTCAAACGCTTTTTTAACGCGCGTCGAAAAAGCTGCCGGGCGAACGGGAGCTTAGCGTTTTATCTAAATTTGGGCCGATTAGTTTAGTCTGGAGCTAGGACAAAACAGCAGAGAGCAACTAAAGAAAGAGCGAATTCACATGACGCTGACATACATTTAACGTTGACGCTGGGAGCTGGTCGTACATTTAACGTTGCATGAAGTTGGGTGAGGTCATGTAAATGTTTGTGGAAGTTGTTACCTACTCTAGGCTTTATAAGATAAGGCAACTTTACAAGCACATGTAGTAACAGCACCAGTCATGGGACATTTAAGAGGAAATTTGGAGTATTTATGATATTTCCCGTATACATGTAAATGGTCTACCGCTTAGCGTGTTAAAAGATGAAAGTCCTATCCGTCTTTCATGTTTCAGGCGTGTTGTATCAAAGATACAGCAATTAGTTTCCACATATTTAACAAATTAAAACTATGCTTTTTTTCTCCAGTCATGGACACCAAATCTCCAGTAATGGGCCCCCGGTAATGGACGTGGATCCAGTAATGGGCCCCCTATAATGGACATTGCTCTATCAGTATAAAATATTGAAATGGGGAATAAGTTACGGCAAAAAAATCAATTTTTGGTATAAGCTTTTATCGCTGAATGTATTTTTCTTTCCACAGCCAATTATTATTGTATTAGATCCATCGAGACAATTCTAATATACCCAAACACAATTAGTTAGGGTTTATTGCAATAAAGTTCCCATGGCCACCTCCTGTCTCCATCATCAGATTAGGTCCATGTTATCATAATATTGCATTATCATCTGATTTGCATACTTAATTACGTACTTACACAAAATTCAACTGAATCGGAAATCGAAAAGTGGCTCAAATTCAGCTACCAACATTGGACCCACACTAACTAACAGGGCAAGTTAAATAAAAGTTTGGAAAAACGATATTAATTTATCCGAAGTCCGAGAATACCTCCTGATTGACATATTTCGTAACTACATTTTACTTCTGTATTGTTTAAACATGAAATTATGGCATGGCAAGCATCATTCTGTCAATTGTCCCATCATAGGAGGTACGCAGTTTTACAGCTCCTATAATGGGATTGGGCCAAATACCACTATTTTTTTACATCTGTGGAGTTACAACATAGTGTGTTGTATACCTTATCTCATGGTAAATGCAATTAACAAAACACATTCTAGTTTTCATCAAGTATTAATTAATTGAAATTTAATAACTTAACTCACCTCTCTTAGCGAAGTTGTTAAGAATTCGTAGTGGTATTTTTTTTCAGTGACACGACAACTTTTGGGTTGACGCCAATTTCTTAAAAAGCAACCAAATTTAATGAAACTTCAAACTGAAACAGCTCTAGGACTCTTATTTATGATAATATACATCCAGTGTTTATGAACTACTTTTAGATACTTATTTTAGAGGAATTATGTTTTTTTATCCCATTACTGGTTCCACGTCCATTATAGGGTATACTACTATACCTGTAAAGTTGCACTAGCGCGATAACATTATAATCATACGAGTACCTATAACATTGGGATTATATTTGAATTAAATTTTTCAATATAAGTACCTAGCTACAAAAATCACAAATAATATTACATAATTTATGTATTTCTAAATATTAAATTTATAAAATACTAAAAAATACTTAATCTAAAACATCACACGAGACCCTATGATTTCCATCGCAAGCGGTACAACTAGATAAT
Organism: Cydia fagiglandana; assembly: GCF_963556715.1. Classification (NCBI taxonomy): domain Eukaryota; kingdom Metazoa; phylum Arthropoda; class Insecta; order Lepidoptera; family Tortricidae; genus Cydia; species Cydia fagiglandana. The sequence goes on from NC_085938.1 coordinate 14,271,697, forward strand.
TTTCTAGCACCACCACGTATTTTTTTCGTTTCTGAACTGTCATCGTCATGAGCTCGGCCGCTACCTCCACCGACCGCACGGTATACGGCCAACATGCGAATGAAGCAAAAGTGCTGACGCACGTAGCATCCCACAGACAGCTGCAAATCTCCCACGGGATCAAAGTTAACCTTAAAATTTACGTACTTACGTAAAGTTAACCCTACTGCCTAGGTTTTACTTCTGCAAACAAATATATAGGTAAGATAAATCACACCCGACATACAAAGAGAAATAAAAACATTTACGCCACGCCATTAGTTTCCAGGGGGAATCTAGTTTCTCGCAGTTTAGATCTCGTGTCGTGCCTGCCCTAGTACACAAATTGTGTTACCAGAGTGTTTAACCAGCTCACTTAGTTGTGCCGTATCGAAGTCTATATACGGACGCTTTGCGTAGGTTACGCAGACAAAATAGGTACTGTAAGCGTCATATAGTAGGTACCATCTTAAGTACTTATTCAAATAATTTGTATGGCATACTGAACTATTTCAATAGGGACTTTGGATGCTACCTTGCTACCTACTATACGACGCTGACTGTATCTAACCTACATGTGCTGTATTTCTAACTTTGCTGTTTGTGACATTGATGTTCTCAAATAACCATTGCAAACGAGTTATTTCATCATACGAGTAGAATATACAACCCCTCAGGAGCCAGCTTCTGATTTAGCATTGTTATGGTTTTCAACTGGATTTGATACGACATTGACCATCGTCTTGATGATTGGCGCGCATCTCACGCACAACTTTCACATCATTTCGCATGCACCTTCTTCAAGATCGTATCAAAACCAGAACAAATTTTTAATTCTGAGTTGAGCTCCCGGGAGTGAATTGTAGGTTTTTTTCACAGTGTGTATTACGTGTATTAATTTGCATGTTATCTTGATTCGAACAAAATTGTAGGTGTGAACACTGTGAACAGAGATGACTTACAACGGATCTTCCACTACAAGTGTGCTTTCAACTATCGTAATAAATACCTATGTATCTACTACTCACATAAGTGCAAACGCTTCTCACAAAAACAGCACATAGACTGGCGGTGTAAATTTCACCGAGGGAAATCCTACATGACAGCCACACCCGGCTTTCGTGCTTTAGTTTTTCTCTACATAAAAAGGAAAAAGCTGAATCTCAAGTATCAAGTTAATGTATACACAACGCCCTGGTTCTATATGCTAATTTCATTACTTTACACGGTTACATTAGCGTCAGCGAACTACTAATTACCAAGTACTTAACTGGATTTGCATTTCAGTTTCATTAAATTAACCACTTCTGCAGTGTCAGTACACTCAGTACCTACATAAAAAGATATGCCGGCTTAATACTGTAAGTTGAATGAAACTTTGGATCACTCATTAAGCAATTTCGGGCGATTAAGAAAGCGGTAATTTCCTAAATGAATAAGCGTAATATTTTATGAATTTTATGGTACCGTTTATAAGAGGATTGGATGGAATACGAAATGAACTTGTTATTGCCGTTGTTCAAACATCTAAAAGGCCGTAATGTAAAGCTATATTTTAAAGCTACTTAAGAAGAGCTATCTGTAGCTATACTTATGTACACATAGAACGTGATCGTTGCTATCTAGGTAAATCCGCCTCCTGTATTGTTATATACTCGTAGAACTTAAGTAGGTACCTATACCTACTTAAAATGTATTCTGGCTGTAATGACATGTTAGGAATTTGATCCGAAAATACCTATACCTACAGTCTGTATCTTTAGGTACTTATTTAAATAAAAGTAAACAAAATATACGATCAAACGGCTCCTTAAGCCAGTTGAGCAACATCAATCAAGTCAGATCAAATAAAGTCAGTTAGTTCAGTGACAGATCCAGGCGGTTTTGTATTTGGTTGGTTAACCAATAAATGTTATAAGTACCTACCCGAAAATGTACAAATTATTCGTTTACCTTTATTTAAATATACCTAAAGATAGAGACTATAATACCTATTTGAAAATATACTTACGAACAATACCTAATATTGTATATCCTTCTCTGAAATGCAGTTTAGCTTTTCCGAAAAAATCCGAGTGTAATAATATAAACGAAATCAAAGTTTCACCAATTAACTCACAATAGAAGTTCACGCGGGCTCGATACCAATTAACAATATCTACGAATCCTATTACTCCTGTGGCACAAGGGAAAAGGTAAACATTTAATTAAGGCTACGTTCTTCGATTACTTAAAGCGACCATTAAGTTTTAAAAGCTATCTCGCTCGTCCAGTAAATACGGCGAATGTGGATCGACGTGCTGTAAAGTTTTGTGTAACGAAAATATTTAAAAAAAAAATTATACATAATTAACATAATACGAGTAAGTATAAGCATGAAAAATTGTGAAAAGCAATGACCGTTAACTGCCTTATTCGAACTTAACTCATTGAACAAACTTTGATTTTGTTTTGACACTCCCAGAGTAGTTCACTAGAAGAGGGAGATGCACTGCGACTGATAATGAGCATAAATTAAATAAGAACAAAATGAGATAATAATTATGCGTTCCGGGTGTTGATGGGGCTGCCTCGTTTCTGTAGCGCATCAGGGATGTTCGCGACGGTGCGCGTGAATTGTTTTTATCAGGTTTTTATACTACCATGCGCCGCGCAGCATCCCTGGTGCACCGTGTGCGTGGCAGTCCCAATAGCATTCTTCGAATGATAGCGGACAGGGTTGACTGTCCCTACTTGTTGCACTGTGAGGGATTGCATTCCCCCATCAGTGTTGTTTTGTTTTAATTTTTTGCTGTACCTTTAGGTATACTAATTAACCCCTTAGTTTGTAAGCTCTACTAAAAAAAATCATTCATTCAATATTGTCCTTAAACTTTATATAGACGCCCTCTGTTCCATGGTCTCCACCATGGCATTTTAGACCATTTAAACCACCTTTCAGTTACTCGTCTTATCCATTTCAATGCGTAAAATAAATTGAAGAAACATTAAGCAATTTCTGCATAACCTGGCCTTAACAGAACTCCGTAACTTGAAGTCCCTAGACGCTAGAACCTTTGTCAGGGAAGTATCATCTTACTAGCTTTGTCGGGCGGCAGGATGCGTCGCAATTGTCCTGGACTCTCGGCGCGGAACCTCGCCCGCTTTATAAGACTATGCCAGAGAGCAGAGCGGCAGTCCAAGTTGTGTCATTTGCTGAGTTTGTTTCGTGCGTGTTTTGTTTTGATTTTTAGTTAATCGAGTTGGTAGTTCACAGGATGTCTAGTTATGTTTGAGTTTTAATTGTTTTGTTGGTGTTTTTTTGCGTTTGATTTAGTAATTAAGTAAGTAGGTAGGTATAGGCAGGTATTCGCAATTAAGAGTTCAAAGTTATAATAATGGATATATGCATAAAAAAATAATTTTGACTGACGACACTTGGCTGTCTTTCAACTGAGGCCAAGATGATAACAATTTATACACTGGGGGTGGCTATAGCACACAAGGAGAACCCGACAAACAAATTCTATAACTAACCCAAAATCCTAACACTACCTATGACGGAAACGGAAATTATAATATCGGATTACGGCATAGGCGGGACATCCGTCGCCTCTCAAATATTTTAGATAACATTTCGCACCTTTTGGTTTCTAGTCCCTAGATTTTTTACATAAAAGATGTAGGTATTTTGATATGTATGTTACCAACAAGCACCGTTATCATTGGTGCCGTTCATTGAAAATAAGGGTTGAAAATACGTACGCTTAATTCGCCTGTAGTAGCTACATAACTTTGCCTTAACTAGCATCAAATCATAATTATTACACTAGCTATTTATAACTTGTTTCAGGATTTGGAATAAGTTTTAGTATAATTTTCATAATAATAAAAAATACTAAAAAAATTACTAAGTGAAGTCGTTGGCGAAGTTGAGAAAGATGAAGGGCGCTTGAGAATTTATTGTGCCTTGAGCCCAAGACGATAACAGTTTATACACTGGGGGTGGCCATAGCACACAAGGAGAACCCGCCAAACATATCCTATAACCAACCCAAAACCCATTAAATCATAATTACACTAGCTATTTATAACTTGCATCATGCGTTTAGTAATTCAACAGTTAGGATTTGGAATACGTTTAAGTCTAATTTTCATAATAATAAAATATACAAAAAAAAGATTACTAGGCGAAGTTGGGGATGGTTGGCGAAGTTAGGGCACTTGAGAATTTATTGTGAATTCAATGGGCATCTATTTCGTGATACTTTATTATTTTAATATTTTACTTGGGCGAAATTGGGCACCAACCACAGAAAACCGCCCATTGCCGTCGCTGATTGGTCTGTGGTTCCACCATTCACCATTCATAACTGAGTTTGGTCAGCGATGTTTATAATGTAAATGTAGATCGGGGGGCACGGCAGTGCCCCCGCCAAGTCGAGCGCGAAGCAAACACTGCCGTACCATCCTTTACTGGAACCATTTCGTCGCATTTTCAGGCCCCTATTTGAGAACCTCTGGATAGGACCAGAACGCAGAAATTTTGGTCATCCAGTAAGCTATAATCACATACTTAAAATCCAAAATTTCAAGTCTGTAGGTCATTTAGTTCCAAAGTTAAGCGAAAGCAAAGTTTCGCATTTATGAAACTCACTCATGATCATCAGAATAGAACTAGTACTTCCCATAAACTCAAATAGCTGAAATTTGGTACAGAGTTAGGGTTTAATGGCCACATAAAGGGAAAACCTAAAAATATTGCAATATCAGTCACGTTTTAAAGATCTAAGAACTGCATAAGTAAGTTTGTAATCCCATATAAATATATGATATTACAAAGTTACTATTGCAGTTCCTACAAATAGTAGGTAAAGTAAAGTAAAGGTACACTACGATGTACGATGTGAGTATGAATGAAGATATGTTGATGTAATTAAAATAAAAGTATTTATTAGTGCATTCGAACTTAATATACATACTTCTAAAAACATAATTAAATAACTAACCTAGAAAAATTAAACTATATCTAAAAATAAGATATGTTTAGGTTTGATATGTGTATACATAGTATGGGTATGAGTACCCGAAAAGAAGGACTGCCTACAAAAAGAGATGAGATCCCATCAAACACATTACATGTAAAAAGGTGCAAGTCTCGCAACGCTTTTACTACAAAAAAGTTTTGAGATGTAATGTGAAACCAAGTCGGTTATTTTAATCAGTGCCAGGGGTGTTAAAACCGTATCAATAAGATATCTTTAATTTGTAATACGTATAATGACTTGGCCATCGCACGGCTGCATTATGACAAAAGGATCATCGTCACCTATTAAAAATAATTCTAATTGAACATAACGCTAGCGCTAATTGCAGTTTGAGCATTACACATATTTACGAGTACGGTACGAGTAAAGCATTATGTGCGATTGCCAAGTCATTATATGATGATTAGTGACGGATTACTGATTATTATTTAATTATTAGATTAAATGAATGGGCAATACGAAAAACTGTTGCTACTGTACAAGAATCAGAACCGGAAAAAAAGAAAAGAAAGATTTGTAATAATAAAAAAACGACTCCTAAAAAGAAAAAAAATGTGTTAAATAAGAAAATCTAATAAAATAAATCAATATGCCCACGTTTCTACAAAAAGAAGTGAAATCCCACCAAAAACATTCTGTAAAAAACTAGCCAAGTCTCGATGGAGCTGCTTGTTTATCTCTAAAAAATAATGAAATCTAGACAAAGTCGTGCCAAGTCTAAGGTTCCTTACTGCGATTTCTTTATTATTATAGTTAATGTTGTGTGACTTGGCCGTTGAAGGGTACACAAGGGTACAAAACCAGGTGCTCCATGACACCATTGCACCAATCTGCCATTGCACCAAAAAGAAGTGTTTGTTTCAGGCTCGCCCATTCATAAGTATTATTGAAATACGCAGCTTTATCAAGCCTACAATTGACTGGTTATTGAATCAACGTTTTCCAAGTGGCAATTTTCCATCGTCAATGGGTAGCGGTTCTGGCGACAGATTGGTGCAATGGTGTCATGGAGCACCTGGTTTTGTACCCTTGTGTACCCTTCAACGGCCAAGTCACACAACATTAACTATAATAATAAAGAAATCGCAGTAAGGAACCTTAGACTTGGCACGACTTTGTCTAGATTTCATTATTTTTTAGAGATAAACAAGCAGCTCCATCGAGACTTGGCTAGTTTTTTACAGAATGTTTTTGGTGGGATATGATATGTCAGGTACGTCTGCCATAAATTATCATATTTGGAGTTGCCTTTTTTATTATGATATAAATTAAAAAAGCAGAATTTTGTGCAAACACAATAGAAAGAGTTACGCGCAATCTCTCTGACCTTTATAGGAGCAAATGTAAATCAAAATTCCTGATGGGTTTCACATTACGCGTTGGCATACTTTTAGGGTTCCGTACCCAAAGGGTAAAACGGGACCCTATTACTAAGACTCCGCTGTCCGTCCGTCCGTCCGTCCGTCCGTCCGTCTGTCACCAGGCTGTATCTCACGAACCGTGATAGCTAGAAAGTTGAAATTTTCACAGATGATGTATTTCTGCTGCCGCTATAACAACAAATACTAAAAACAGAATAATATAAAGATTTAAGTGGGGCTCCCATACAACAAACGTGATTTTTGACCGAAGTTAAGCAACGTCGGGCGGGGTCAGTACTTGGATGGATGACCGTTTTTTGTTGCCGTTTTTTGCATTATGGTACGGAACCCTTCGTGCGCGAGTCCGACTCGCACTTGCCCGGTTTTTTGTTTCGAGTGATTTGCCTCGTGACGCAGATTTCGTTGGGGGAAATTGTTCAAGTGCAAATAAATTGTTTTCTTTATTTAGAATTGTATTATAAGGTCAATACTTATTGATAAGTGTGACTCCGGGGTATTATAAGGTCGATACTTATCGATGTCATGAAATTTTCTACTAGTAAAGCTATCGAATATCGTTTCAGTTCGATTTTTCAAGAGTAAGTAAGGTATACCTACCTACCTATACAGTCCTATAAGATCATATATGACTAATATGTCCTTATAGTGGATATGCAAATGAATAAGTTGATAACTACCAATGACCTTCAAATTGACGTTACTTAAACAGTTTTTTGACCTTACTTTTTGTTTTAGTAGAGCAAGAAAAATATATCTAAATATTTATTGTATTTTCACTGTAGTGCTCAGGTCACGAAACCAATTCCGAATTTAGGTATTTTTTTAAGCATACTATAACAGACGCATCCGTCAGTGTTAAAAGTGAACTTTTTGGTTGAAGAAATGTTACTTTTGACACTGACAGATCAGATCCATAACTGGCATATAACCGCGAAAATCGAAGTTCGTAAATTGCGGGGATTTTTCTCTGTCACTCTAATTACGCCTTCATTGGAGTAAAAGAGAAAGATCTCCGCAATTTGCGAATTTCAGTTTTCGCGGTAGCCGCTCTGATCTAAACTGCAAAACGTAATTTAAGACCAAAAAAAGTAAGACAATGTTGCGTCTTGTATTTATGTAAAAATAAGTAAAAAAAAAGTACTTTTTCAAATAGTAGGAGTAAAATTACTAATAAATAAATTATCTTAGCGTGATTATTTATCAAAAGGAATTTACTATTTTACAAAAAAATTATTGCAGTGGCAACATTGTCTTATTTTTTTTGGTCTGGAATTACGTTTTGCAGTAATGCATAATTCGTGGTAATTCGTAGTTTGTTATTAAGCTCTAGCCGCCCAGAGACCTATAAAAAGGTCTCCTGTTCCATTCTAATTTGAACTTTATGTTGACAAAATAAAATTTCATTTTGCTTGGCAAGTTTGACGTATGGGCGGCTAGAGGTTAAAAAGAAAACAAAACCGGCGGCTTTATTCACTCTGCGTGCTGAATAAAGCCGTGATTGTTTAATGTTACATTAGACGAGTGGGATGATGTTAAAAACTCATCAGTTTTCTGAAATTTGTAAAAGGAATCTCAAATTTTCGGGCCCGTCGAAAAATATGCCAAAGCTTCCATTAAGCAAAATATTATTATGAGACAAAAAATGTTACGCTTTTCGTGCTCTGAATAATAAGTAGCCAGCCATATGTATAAAGGCTTCAAGTTTCAAAAAATGTTTATCGAAAGGTTATACATACTTTTGAATGCAATGCTATTACAGCATTGCAACGGTGGGAAACGATCGATGTTAAGCCGGATACTGATTAGCGAGCCGTGGTGGTGGCACGTACTTACACACTATGTTTTTTTGGTTACAGTACATGCAACGGTTACGGTTACGGCTCGCCAATGAGTATCCGGCTTTAATACTGTCAATCTCCTTGATAACATCATGCATCAGTTACGGAATTGAATGTTTCAATCGCGACAGAATCGCGATAACCTCCAAACGCGATACCAACTGGGTCAAACAGATTTCAGAATAAGTTTTTGGCAAAAATTTCATTTTTGGTACAAGCTTTTATCGCTGACTGTACTTTTCTTACGACAGACAACTAATAGTCATCGAGACAATTCTAAAAACCCCTAACACAATTAGGTTGCGTTGTTTCATCACAGAGTTCCTATGGCCACCTCCTGTCTCCATCATCAGACCAGCTCGATGGTACCATAATATTGCATTGTCATCTGATTTATACATGCATGCAAAATTTCAGCTCAATCGGAAACCGGGAAGTGGATCTAACTTGCAAGATTTGATTACAGACAGACAGACAGACAACGGTCACGTGAAATTAAATAAAAGCTTGTAAAAAAAGGTCAATTCTGTACCTACCCGGGTACATATATACCGTTTATTTTATGGGTGCAGTAATAAACCGTCGTATGGGTGCAGTAATGCAGTTCAAAAATTGGCTTCTCTTTACTGGGCTACAGGAAAGACGCGAATGAGTTAAGGTGCCATACTGTATTAAGGTCACAATACGGTTGCCAAAAATTTTATTAGCAACCTTGAGGATTTTCTCTAGGGACTTCATCGATTCAATTCCTGATATTTTTGACTTTCGCTCGATAAAAAAAATGACAAAAGCTATAAATGCGATGCAATGGGAAAATTATTTTTTGACGAAATGAGGTCTAATTCTTCTACTTTTTTGTTGAAACTTACAACAAATTAAAATTCAAAAACAGATATACGCGGTCCCGAGCCCGCACATCCATCTCGCTCACGCTTACGCTCAATGAGAGTGAGAGAATATCATCATACAATAAACAAAGTAGCATCGCTCGAATGTAACTTTGGGAATTGTACCGGAGCAACACGTCTTACACGTCTGTGAGACCAGGGGCCCGTTTCTTAAAAGCTTGTTACAAATTACAAGCGGAAGTCACTTTTTGACAGCTTTTGTTAGAGAGGGACTTCCACTTGTATTACAAGTCACAAGCTTTTGAGAAACAGGCCCCAGGGCCGTCTTACCCCCTTATTCATTAACGTTTACTAAAGTTGACAAGCCGATAATAATCGTTTGTCCCTTTCCATCATACTAATACGTCGGAAAGGGACAAACGATTATTAACGGCCTGTCAACTTTAGCAAAGGTTTATGAATAAGGGGGTTAAACTATGCTGGGGCCCTTGGGCACATAAGAATTTGGGGCCCTTTTGAAAAGTAAAAAAGCGAATTAAACATTTTTCTATTATGATCTTCTATTTATTATGTTATGGGTAATCAAGTATACTGTTACTGTCTGTCCTTCGGAGCCCCCTGAGGTTGGTAACTTCTAAATTTAAATTCTAAATTAAATTTTTCTGGTCTATGATTTCGAATAAATTTACGGTTTAGACTCACTTGTTTTTAGACAACAACAACCAACAAGCGACACTAATAAACCACTAACTAACTAAGGGCCACTTGCACCATTAACAAACCCGGGGTTAACCTGTTAAACCTGGAGTTACCCCATGGTACCAGCACAATTTGACACTGGGTTAGCGGTTTAACCGGTTAACCTCGGGTTAGTGGGATGGTTCAAGTGGCGCTAAGTGGTGGTGTACTAACTATTGAAGTCAGTCTAAACCGTGAAATTATTCTATGTTAGTATGTATCGCAAAAGTTTAAAATCGATGGTCTATGATTATTTCTAATATTTTATTGCACTTCAGGTTTAACTATACACGGATAAGTAGGAAAATGCCTATATTTGAATTGTACAAATAATGGTCCGTTTAAAACTCGGGCGGCTGAAAGAAAACTTGTTTACGTCAGGCAATTTTAATTTGGTTCGCCTCAATTGGAGTTAACTCATTACATTCCCACGTACTACACTTAATGCGTTTATCTCACTCAACCATCCTTCAGGCATATTCAGGTTTTGAAACATGATGCCAATATTTGCCAATATGTTATCATTCTCGTAGTTGCTTTGCACGTGATGGTATTATGTTTTTAGAATCTGAATAATGCGCCTGAACGTACGTGAAGCAATTATGAAATTTTCGTATGAAGTCGGCTTTTAATATTAACAACGCTTACTAAGTGCACTCCCGCAAAATACCAGTATAAGACTGTTCTCGGTATTGTTGGTAGTTGTGTACATGAGCGGTCAAGTTACACTAGCCATGGGTTAATGGGTTAGACAGAATGTTTTGTGAAGGCTGGATCGCCGAGGGTGGCGCAGATCGATAGCCGGACAGGTAGACCTGCGTAAATAATGAAACCGGTTCGAGCTGTTCAAATGTCAATAGCGATCTGATAGGGTCCCACTGTGTTCGATAACGTAACTAATAGCATAGTAGGCTATTTACTATTTATGGTTAGGGCATGAACCGACGATATAACCAAGATCGCAGCGACGAATGTCGGGGGCAATGCAATATCGGTAGTTGTGAAGATCCTTGTGGAAGGCCTTCGGCCTTTGTCTGGTACTGGACGTCTTTCGACCGATATCATGCCTCTTAATATATCTAATTTACCTTGTATCTTGTAATATATACCTATACTTGTAAAGGAGGGATTTGGACCAGTGATTGCAGAGATTTCCTTGATAGGATTGCAACGAAGCATCCTTAAGCTAAGAGATTATCTTCTAATTGATATGTAATAGGTGTTTTCTCCAACATGCGCAATATTATTCTTACGGTCGTGGTAATAAAAGCGTGCCGTGAATCGAAACGCCGACAATGCTTTGTTGTTGGCCTTTTTGTTGGCCTAGACTAGCAGGGCATTAAACTTTAAAGCTTATTGTTTTTACAGAACATGCTTTCCGTACGATAACCACGATAATTATTACTCAACAACAAAACGTCGGGATGTATTTTATATTCATAATAATATATAGGTATACAGATCCGGTAAAACAGTTTAATTTTGTAAAACCTTTAGACATTTTTTGGAAAAACCATACTTGCACCTAAACATCTGGTTACGGACAAGGATTGCCTGCAATTTTCTATGATATAAGTAATTATACTGTTACAACATTCGACAGATTTTATTTTCTAGTAACAGTAGCCACTAATTATTATCTGCTTGTAAACAATTGAATTACATAATTAATAGCTATCGTCGGTACAAATACCTAATCGGAACTAAACACTTCTTCGAGCTGTAGTATAACTACTATCCTACAGTCATTACCTACGTTATTACGTTAGTAGACTTTCAATGCGTCCTTCAGTTTCTACATACATTGTCCTTAAGAACTAATTCAATTAGTTACAAGTTTTTAGCTCCATAGAACTTGGTTGTTTGATTGGCTGCTTACACAAACTTGTTCGCTGGAAATACGTGGAACATGCTAGAATAATATTTTTAATACAGTTGCTCAAAAAGTGCTACTTTACGTAGCTGTTTAGCGTGCGGAAAGTTGGTTATCTCGAACTAGTGCTTTTTACTTTTCCAATTTTTTTAAATTTATACTTGTTCCAATTCACGACTACTTATTGATGAGTGTTAATATTAGTTTCCTTTAAACGTCGTAATCAGCATAAAAACCTACCGTTAATGTAAGAATACGAAAAATATTACATATTTCATATTTAATTACTTACCTCTTCATCAATATAACACGTTTATTTTTTAATATTCAATATTGAAAATTCCGTTCTTAATAAGTTGACTGAATGGAACGGAATATCTGCCAAACGCCCATAGATATAATATACTTAAAGACGACGTCTAACCGAGCTGTCACTGTTACCACTTTTATTTAGTGTACGATTAACAATGTTTTTCTTATTTTTTCGCAACTGTGTTAAAAAACGTCGTTCGATACACGTGCGGAAATGTCATTCTTCACTCGTCCCGAGTCTTGCCACTCGCCTGCGGCTCGTGGCAAGATATCTCGGTACTCGTGAAGTAATGACATACCTTCCGCACTAGCATCGAAATGTACTATTCTGTTCTGTTGCAGGGAATTCTCTGAATATTGAAGATTCGTTTTATGTTGCGGAGCAACTATGATTGGATAAATAGAATCGAGAGTTGAGACAACTGGGGCCCGTTTCTCAAAAGCTTGTAACTTGTAATTACAAGTGGAAGTCCCTTTCTAACAAAAGCTGACAAAAAGTGATATCCGCTTGTATTACAAGTTACAAGCTTTTGAGAAACGGGCCCCTGGAGTCAAGATGGCGGGCTGATTCGACAACTAGACTAGAACTGAAGCAATGGGGTAAGATTGCAACTCTAAAGTAAAAGTAAAATTTTAATTTTTGTAATCTGGCAATTACATAATATATCAGTTTTCTGGATCACACGAGACTAAGCCTGTCCCGTGACTCCACGTTTACGCATTATGTTAAGAGCGATTAAATATCAACTCTAGAGCAGGGGTTCCCAATATTTTAAATTTATGATATAAAATTAAATAGGTGCATGGTGAAGAGGATTGCCTCACGACGCCCCTCTCGCCGCGGCACACAATTTGGGAACCCCTGTTCTAGAGAAAACCAATCATTAAGGGTCGGTCACACCGCTATTCAAAACGCAAGACACGTTACTGTCAATAAGTTTCGTAAACTGTGAGTCAGTCCTTTATTAGAAACCTAGATTTCTAATGGTGGCTGGCTAACCATGAGTTGGCACCTTGATAACTTCAAATCGAAATGAGGCGACGGAAATGAGAAACTGCATTGGAGATGAGCCGGCGAGGTAACCATGATTTGAGAATTAGAATCGAGACATGATGGCGAGGTAATTATGATTTCACATCACGGCCCATTTCTCGAACTATTATTAGTCCACAAACTGTCAAATCGTATGACAACACTAATAATATTAGCCTAATATGGTTTGAGAAATAGGCCCCTGGATTCGAGACATGGCAACGGGGTACCCATGATTTGACAACTGTGTTCGAGTGCGTGGGTAGAGTTTTCATTCTCTAGCACCATTCGAATTCAGTGCTCGAATTTGGGCTTTCATCGGTCTTCGAGATTGGGAAAAGAAACAACGTTCATCGAGGATTATGAAGATAATATGTGCTATTTTTAAAAGGGTACTTATTGTCAGTTGTCAATAATACGCTATTTCCATATAGTTTCAATTCCGACAATGTGGTACCTTTTGGATGAAATCGTCACATATGCATTTAAATTAAAAGCGGTCTTCCGCGTTTTGTATTTATTTGTTTTAATTATTGTATGATTCGAATGTGTGTATTGTATCGCGTTTTGTAACTTGCTGCCAATTCAACCAAACAAACCACGTGTTTGTCAGGAGTTTCCAAAAATAAAATCATTTCATATAATCTAATACTGTAGAACGGAGTATAGAGACAAACATTACTGGTTTAACGATACTTTTGTATGCATCCTTATTTTTTATGCAAAACGAAAGTGGGTGAGAAAGAAATGCCCTGATTTGTGTTACACGAAAGGTATTGCTACTATTAAGTGGAGTTACTATTAAATCTATAAAAAAATATTGGCAAAGCATAAAGTATATCTTTTTGACATTTTGACTATTTTACCCACGCCCGCATTACATGCAAAGAGATGGTCGAAGCACGTCAACAACGATCGTATTCAATAAAATGCTCCACGTAGCTTCCTCAAAACGTGCGGAAATGTCGAGCAAGCTTTTACGTAGAGAGTACCTACTTATGTTGACGCTTTCCTGTGAGTTAAATATTCCTTTATGTAGATATTCAAAATTAGGTACATTAATTTGACGTTTGCCTTGTATTAATAGAAATAATGATATAAGTACATTCAAATTTGTATGATTTAAAGATAATCCTCCTCATACTTATTTTCACCGATAAATGTGTGAACAGCATTTTTTTTAACTGCTGTCAAATTCGGAATAACTCATATAACGTCCGTAATAAATGCTATTTTTACTTTTTAACTTGGATGTTTTGGTAAATTGGGCACTGTAAATATGCCATTGATTATATCTGAAGCTGAACCTACATTGTAACATTTTCAGGTGGCCTCCACTACACGATGCCTGGCGTTTTTATTACTCGGATCGATTATAAAAGCCATGACGGCGCGATTCGGGAAATGATCTAGAGATGCACTAGATATGAAATAGTAAAGATATGTGACGTTCCACGGCAAAAGGTACCCTTGCCCCGGCTGAATATTGGAGCGGCGTTAATAATAGCGTAAGCGCCAGCTGCCAAAAAGTACCTTTTGTCGTGGAACGTCACATATCTTTACTATTTCATATCTAGTGAATCTCTAAATCATTTCCCGAATCGCGCCGTGAGACACCACACAGGCGTCTTTGTCCTAATTATTATAGAGCCATAAAAGCGAGGGGTCCAAACTTTTCCTTATCATTCAGAATTCTGTCCGTCAAGTTTCAGACGAAATTCTGAGAGCATTGCCAGATATCATAATTAGATTGATGGTATCTGTGTTTGCAAAGGTCCAAAAGCTTAAAGAATTTAAAACTACGTTTTTGGCTAACAATATTTTGATATTATCAAGCCATTTAACAAAAAATAGGGACCATATTAAAATAGGGTGATAAAATTTCCCTTAAAACTTCCCATAAAAAAAATTGACACGAATCAACAAACGTAGGTTTTTTTAAATAGAAAACATTCAAATCCCTGAATGGCTCTTTCACTATTCTCACATTGGCTTGTCTCTCAAGGTTGCAGAAAATAACCAACCACGAACAAACAAATTTTCCTGACGCACTTGGCCATTATTCATAATCAGTGGCGGATTTGCAGTCTTTGCCGCCCTAGGCCCCAGGCCCTGTAGCCTCCCCTTTCAAGGCACTCTTCTTGTTACCATCAGCGAATTTTTTGTCACAATTTGCCGCCCCTAAATATCTTGCCGCCCTAGGCCCGGGCCTACTGTGCCTTAGGGCAAATCCGCCACTGTCATAATTACTGGTCCATAATAATACTGGTATATAAGTTGCCCGTAACATCATATTTCAGCCACGTTAGGTAAGTTAGGAAAACGTGATTGCTTTCGTGACAACTGCGGTCTAACAGAGGGCCTACCGCGAACCACGTTCGACGTGTTGCCTCTTTGTCGCACTTGTAAATTCGTACGTAAGTGTGACAGGGAGGCAACACGTCGAAAGTGGTTCGCGGTAGGCCCTCTGACCGCAGCACCGCAGAGCCGGCGCCAAACCTATGTTTCCGTTCAGGCTTAATTAGAATTTCGCTTCCAATTTACGTTTCGCTAAGTTCAGTCCTTGGACATGTCCAGTACGGATATGATGGTCGTTGACTACGTGACAGCGTGATAAAACGGTGTCCGTCACTTTCTATCCCGCGGTGTTAAAAAGTGACAGTTATTAACACGTGGATAAAGCTACCCATAATATGCCTGCAGGTCTAATGATTAGATTGCCAATCTTTTCGTTCTCACACATTTGAATGATTGAACATGTAAGCGCCACACTTGCATCATTCACTATCCTGGGGTTAACTGGTTAAACCTGGAGTTACCATTGGTTACCAGTACAATTTGACAGTGTTAACAGTTGAACCGGTTAACCCCGGGCTAGTGGGATGGTGCAAGTGGCGTTAAGAGTAAAGATACCATGCCATGAATTCTATTTATGTCTGAATATATAAGGAGCAAAAATGCTGTAAAATCTGCTATGCATTATTCCGCTCTTGCACACTCGGATAACCGATAGATTTTCAATAGACTCCCTATAGCGATTCAATAAATATTTACTTATCCAAATCGACGATGACAAAGACAAATAAAATTTATTGGCTACCCCCCAGACAAGTTAGCGAGACTGACAGCTTAAATACGCAAGTAATCAGGTCCCGTAATACCCTGGTTTACCAAACTTAAATACCAGTGTAAGTAGATCCTTAATAGCCGTAATAACTGTACGTAGGGGAGACCGAGGTGAGTTTTGACAGAGGAGAGTTGTGACATGTCGATGTTTTGGAATCTATTAACTAAAAACTAGGTCGCAAAAACGCACACTGTTGTGAACTCGCTAACAGTTATTAGATTCCAAAAAATCTACAATGTCACAACTCTCCTCTGTCACAACTCACCTCGGTCTCCCCTAATTAAAGATCGTACCTTAAATTGGTTTGCCTAAGGCGAGCGCCGGGCTATGGGAATAGCCGGCCTGTTGCTAACTCCATCATACAATACTGACATATTTTCTTAAAAGATTGTATAACAATAGGATAAACAGGGCACTTGAGCCCTTTTTGTATAAAGATAAATAGTTTGAGGGTTGGCTAAGCAGCTGCGACAACCAGTTATACTTTAAATAGGTGCACCTGGGGAAAAACTAGTTTAACTAGATAGCAAAGTTTAATCAAAGCACTTTTTTATATCCTATCTTGTCCCGATCTCGATGTTGTTGTGAATTGTAAAGTATTCCGCTATTATACTCATTTATTAGCATATAAATCATAGATTAGTCATAGGTATTTATTAGCATATTAATCATAGATTAGACTAGACATAGGTATACGTAAATTACCAACTCTTATTTATACATACTTACTTAACTTTAGTAAAATAGATTAAATATTTAGCATTAAAGACAATTGCATTGCAATTAGCACCAGCCCCCGCCAAACCCGGAGTTAACTCCAGCTTTAACCGGTTAACCCCGGGTTAGTCTGATGGATCAAGTCGCGCTTAGTAAAAAATGTTTTATTTATTAATGTGTTTCAATTCAATTAACAATAATTGCACCACAAGGCGGTCGTAGTTATTTTTAACTTAAAGCCGACCGACGACCCCTTTAGCTTTATGTAACTACCCTGCAGCTACGGCCATGAAGGGGTTGCTTTGCTAACCAACTAATTTTCTATAGTGGCTTTGATGATGCATAAAAAAACCGGCCAAGTGCGAGTCGGACTCGCATTCCAAGAGTTCCGTACTTTAAGTCCAACTCACGCTTGACTGCACATTTGTAATAGGTTTTCCTGTCATCTATACGTAAAGAACTATTATGTGTATTTTTTTCAAAATTTTAGACGCTTGGACCCCGCGGCCCCAGTGTCTCGACACCGAATCTTGACGTGTCTTTTTTTATTGAAAAACACTTTTGAAAATAAGTCAGCAATTATGTTAGAATTATGAATCATTTATGATTATTTATTTACATGAATTCTTCTGCTTTCATAAGTAATATATAGTTACTGATTTTTAAAAAGCGTATTCCAATTAAAAGACACGTCAAGATCGAATACCTAGTCTTTTTCTAATGCTACAAACGTGATTATACATGTACTCGGTTCGTTAACTTACGATGTTTAGTCACAGAAGTGACCTTCCTAGGGTTCCGCACACAAAGGGTAAAAACGGGATCCTATTACCAAGACCACTGTCCGCCTGTCTGTCTATATGTCACCAGGCTGTATCTCATGAACCGTGATAGACAGTTGAACTTTTCACAGATAATGTATTGCTGTTACCGCTATAACCCGGAACCCTCGGTGGGCGAATCCGACTCGCATTTGTCCGGTTTTTCTGATATGTGTTTCACCCAATACCGTCTTTCTAATCACTGTATTAAATTTGTAATTGTCGGTACAGCTAGCCGCCACGAGTCGTGATTGCACGGGTTAATCGTGTCGAGCAGTATTTAGTGCAGGCTGACATGTCGCTGCGAGGGGTGGGGAATGGTAATTTTTTGGCTATTTTCTTAAATTACTTCGAACCCATGTATTTTGAAATAATAAAAAAAAAACATGTCGGTCTTTTGGGTTACTAATTTACATATGTGTACCTACCAAATTTCAACTTAATTGGTCCTGTAGTTTCCGAGAAAATAGGCTGTGACAGAAGGACAGACAGACAGACGCACGAGTGATCCCAAAAGGGCTCCGTTTTTTCCTTTTGAAGTACGGAACCCTAAAAACCTAAATTAATTATGCTTTAATTGCCATTTGGTATGCCTTACAACGGTTAGGGAATTTAGTATTTAATTTATTAGAATACCTTGCAAAATTCTAGCTGTAATAAGCTATAAAAGCTATCGATGTTGTTGGGAATTTCGGTCCACCATGAAGTCAAAAGTACATATATAATATGGCCTAAAAGTACTTATATGTATATTTGTCACAGTAAACTGTAAGACTGACTGGTGGCCGAGTGGATATGCCGCCCGACTTTCAATCCGGAGGTCGCGGGTTCAAATCCTGGCTCGTACCAATGAGTTTTCGGAACTTATGTATGAAATGTCATTTCGGTCAAGTGCGAGTCAGACTCGCGCACGAAGGGTTCCATACCATTACGCAAAAAACTGCAAAAAAAACGCTTTTGATTTGTTTTTAGTACATATTTGTTGTTATAGCGGCAACAGAAATACATCATCTCTGAAAATTTAAACTGTCTAACTACTTAGCTATCACGGTTCATGAGTTACAACCTGGTGACAGACGGACGGACAGAGGAGTCAGTAATAGGGTCCCGTTTTTATCCTTTGGGTACGGAACCCTAAAAACAAATGGCTTATTAATAATAAAATCGACTGATAAAATCTGTCATTAAATTGTTGTCGAACACGACTGTCTCCTATAATTTATTACAATAGAAATAACCATTAATAATAAATTGACATTAGGACATTACATTGACGGTTGCCATTCAGAAGATGGAGGACATAATTTGATGGGATATACCGGGTATGGCCTGTAATATGAGCAAAAAAATTAACTGTAGGCTGTATTCCTCAAACTGATCAACATTTGTTCAGCGACTTATTCTTAAACTTGTAGTTTGATTCTTAATACACTTTAAAAGCTATTTAAAGACGCAATGTATTGCGAATTTTATTATGCTTAAGGCTTGACAAGCAAAGTACGTCAATCACAATGATATGGCTTGGCGAATTGGCGATGGCGTCCATTGAAGATAATATTTATTTTGTATGAAAAATAGGGAGTCTAAATACTTAATATTTTTTAAAAGTTGTTGAACAAAAGTGTCACCGTTTGAGGAGTACAATCACCCTAATAGCATTTTCTTGTAGGGATTTTGTTGGGCCTTTGTTTACGTATTAGTTGGGCAACCGTTATATTTGGCCGTACGATTTGCTGGAGGGCCCTCGACAAAGGCCCTCCCGAAGATTCCCAACAGAGGGCCATAAGAGTAATTTTTTCGTTGGGCCTATTCAAATAAATCATACAATTATTCAACGGTGGTGGTTTTGGTTGGGCCGTGGTTGGGCCTATACACATTTGTTTGATGGTTGGTTAATTGTTACATTTGGCCGTACGATTTGCTGGAGGGCCCTCGACAAAGGCCCTCCCGAAGATTCCCAACAGAGGGCCATTAGAGTAATTTTTTCGTTGGGCCTATTTAAATAAATCATACAATTATTCAACGGTGGTGGTTTTGGTTGGGCCGTGGTTGGGCCTATACACATTTGTTTGATGGTTGGTTAATTGTTACATTTGGCCGTATGGCTTGCTGTAGGGCCAACTGCAAAAAAAAAATAAAAAAGGGAAATTTTTTCGTTGTGCTTCTGTTTGCAAATTCAACAATAACCCAACGGCAAGTCAGGTAGGTCGGTAGGTAGTCGTGCACCAGGTTGAAGGCCCAACACAGCTTGTCCCACAAAGGGCCAACATTGTAACTTTAACGTTGGGCCTTGTGTAGGATTCGTACAATACTACCGTAGGTAAATAGTTGTGTAATTTATAGTGTGCCTACAGTCTAATTATGTAATGGGCTTTTGTTTACGAGTCCTACAGTTACCCTACGTTAGGTAAGTGGTTGTGTAATACGACGTTGGGCCTTTGCTGATAAATATTACAATTACACTACGGTAGGCATTGGTTGTATCCACATGAAGGCCCTAGGCAGCAGTTGTTGTTAATCTTCTCTGTATCGTTCCAATTTTAGTATATGTACTGCCGAAGCAAGTACACTTACTATACACTCTAATTTGTATATATACTAACCGCCCTTCGAAACTTCGTAAGCGAGATTTATGTTTTTTGAGATTTAAATTGAGAAAATGTTGGTAAAATACAATTTTTTAAATTTATGTATAAATTTTATAGTTATAGCTATTAGATTTTATAAGTTACTTTAAAAAAAATATTATGATTATATACGGAATAATCGAGAAAATAACTATAACTTCGATGTTTGGAGACAGTAACGCCATCTAGTGACGCCACAAGCAAACTCAACTGGTATTGTTGGGCATCAGTACCACAGCCAATGTTGGTAAACGCGATATTTGTGCTCACTGGGCCAACGAATGTTATCGTTGTTTAGCCACCGGTACCAAAATACACAAAGGCCCATTGTTAGGCGTCAGTGCCACAGCCAATGTTGGTAAATACGATATTTGTCATCATTGGGCCATCGTATGATATCTTTGACTAGCCAACGCTACCAAAATACACAAAGGCCCATTGTTGGGCATCCGTGCCACAGCCAATGTTGGTAAATGCGGTATTCGTCACCATTGGGCCAACGAATGTTATCGTTGTTTAGCGAACGGTAGCAAAATACACAAAGGCCCATTGTTGGGCCTCAATGCTACAGCCAATGTTGGTAAATGCGATATTTGTCGTCATTGGGCCATCATATGATATCGTTGATTAGCCAACGTTACCAAAATAAATAAAGGCCCATTGTTGGGCATCAGTGCCACAGCCAATGTTGGTAAATGCGATATTTGTCATCATTGGGCCATCGGATGATATCGTTGATTAGCCAACGTTACCAAAATACACAAAGGCCTATTGTTGGACATCCGTGCCACAGCCAATGTTGGTAAATGCGGTATTCGTCACCATTGGGCCAACGAATGTTATCGTTGTTTAGCGAACGGTAGCAAAATACACAAAGGCCCATTGTTGGGCATCAGTGCCGCAGCCAATGTTGGTAAATGCGATATTTGTCATCATTGGGCCATCGGATGATATCGTTGATTAGCCAACGTTACCAAAATACACAAAGGCCCATTGTTGGGCATCAATGCTACAGCCAATGTTGGTAAATGCAATATTTGTCGTCATTGGGCCATCGGACGATATCGTTGATTAGCCAACGTTACCAAAATAAAGAAAGGCCCATTGTTGGGCATCAGTGCCACCGCCAATGTTGGTAAATGCGATATCTGTCATCATTGGGCCATCGGATGATATCGTTGATTAGCCAACGTTACCAAAATACACAAAGGCCCATTGTTGGGCATCAATGCTACAGTCAATGTTGGTAAATGCGATATTTGTCGTCATTGGGCCATCGGATGATATCGTTGATTAGCCAACGTTACCAAAATAAACAAAGGCCCATTGTTGGACATCCGTGCCACAGCCAATGTTGGTAAATGCGGTATTCGTCACCATTGGGCCAACGAATGTTATCGTTGTTTAGCGAACGGTAGCAAAATACACAAAGGCCCATTGTTGGGCATCACTGCCACTGCCAATGTTGGTAAATGCGATATATGTCGTCATTGGGCCAACGAATATTATCGTTGTTTAGCCAACGGTACCAAAATACACAAAGGCCCATTGTTGGGCATCTGTGCCACAGCGAATATTGGTAAATGCGATGGTGAGCCAATACAAAATTAACGTTGGCTACGGAACGAACCTCATCCCAACGTTTTCCCTACCGTTGGCACCGTGGGCCCCAACGAAAATGCTACTAGGGCAATGTTTTAATTATTTGCTCGTATTACAGGCCACACCCGGTATACAAGAACGCAATAACAAATTGAAATAAATATTTATCATTCAATATGTTCAGCGTTCATATTGAGCCATCGTTGGCTGTACAGTCAACGTCAATAATAGCAGACGAATATAATCTACATCTACAGTAAATAGATTATATTTACAGAATTATTGATAGTTAATTGATAGATAGATAAGAGATGACTCACGTTAGACCGGGCTGTGTCCGGGCCGGAGCTTCCGGCGCATCGTTTTCTATGGGAAGCATCACGTGATCACCTGTCATGTCATAGAAAAGTAAGCGCCGGAAGCTCCGGCTGGACACGGCCCGGTCTAACGTGAGCCATCCTTAAATAGGTCGTTTAAGTATTGGTTAAGTAAGGTCGAGTGAAACATAATAGTACATTATTGTCGAGGCTCGGAAGTAGCTACTTGCAGGCTGAGGATTCGTTTTAAACGGACGACCTTGGGAGTCCGTTTAATTGAATCCGAAGCCAGCAAGTAGCCTTCCAGCCGAGTCATATATAGTGCTTTTCTCAAAAATGGTGCAAGAAATATAAATATCATAGAAATATTTTACAAAACCAACGTTCTTACGTATATATTTTCACAGAAAAAAGTCCTTGCTGCCTTTTTATTTTTTTAATAAAAAAATAGAAGTGTATTTTTCTGCCGAAAATACGCCAACCTATTTGAGACAACTAAATAGTCGCGGTACTAATCATCTGTTTGGCTGTTTAATAGGCCTGTGCCTTCATTTAATATGGCCATATCAAATTTAAAAAAGTTTGGAACTCGACAAATAATGGAATTTGTATGCAACATTGCAGTCCCAAAAGCGAGACTGCAATGTTTTTAACTTTTTAATTTTTGAGTGACCATAAACTACGCGCTTCGCGACCTATTTTTTAGACGGCAAAGTCGACCTTGCCGTCCATTTTTGAGAAAAAATTATTACCACACTAACGCGATATACTATTTCGAATAAAATCGAAATGAACGCTATTAAATATTTATTATTCAGTCATCACTTAAAAGTAGAATTTTACCAGCCAACAGGAGGAAACAACTTAAAATTGTAAATAAAATGCAACTTTTTCATCAGTTTTTGCAGAATAAAGAGAGTCTTTACGGGCTGGTGTGGTGAAAAATAATATAATAGGTAGTTATTATATGTAAAACAGAAACATTGTGATAGCTATGTCTCTACTTAAACAATTAGAAGGTGGTAATACTTTTAAAGTGTTGTTCTATTAGGCAATGCTGACTGTATGTTTTATTTACCATCGATAAGTAAATATAATAGGAGACGAACTAATATACCTATGTAACCTAAAACATAATAATAGGCAATGAACTTCTAAGGTAAAAATAAGATGAAAGCTAGATATCAAGCAAGCAAGATTAAAGAAATGGAGCGTCCCGTTTTTTATTCGTTCCATTATTTTCTGGGCAGGAAATAGCTGTGTCAGTTCCATTATATGCGGCCGTATTAGAACCCTTGAGTGTAAGTATGAAGTATTCGAGATTTTAGGTCAACGGGCCTTCTCGTGCTCTAATTGTTTTAATAATGGCACAAGTGGTGGGTGTATGACTTAAGTCAATACTTCACTTTGAAAATTCTGCCATCAAGGTATTTCGTTTTGATTAGAAAATAAATGAAGCGAATGAAGACGTTTGCTACCCATATAGGTATAGGTATAACTAAGAGCTGTTTATGTTGTAGGTCGTCCCAAAATATCACTGATAAAAATCTAGATCTGATCAAAATTCCATGAAGTTACATCACTCATAAATATTACGCTTGCCAAGTAAAAAGAAAACCTTTATGTACATATAATTATATATTGAGATTAGTTCCATATACCTACATCGAAATGTGGAAAAACTGTGCAGTTTTGCTCAAATTAATGATTAATTTATTTAAGTACTTACCTAGTACCTACCTAATTTTCGCATAGTTCAAACATTTTACAAAAAGCAGGGATTACGATCTTTTGAAATCGCTGTTATCTCCAAGTAAACAACGCAGATATCTGTATCTGTGATATTACTAGTGTATCTTTCGGTGTACTTTCGTTTCGGCCAAATACATTTCGCCAAATTTCACTTCCCAACAAACTTATCGCAATAGTTTCATTTCCCAAAGGAACCTTTAGCAAAGTTACACTTCGCATATAATTAATTTGGTCAAATTATCATTTGGCATGATTTTACTTTGTCAAATGTTATTAGGACAAAAACTTATTTAGCAAACGTTTTTTATTGTCTAATATTATATTCCAAAAAGATGTTTGGTCAAAATTGTCACTTCGCAAATTTGACAAATAGGCATCTCTATTTAAAGTACTTTTTGTTATGTTATAATAGGTACGTTAAATTCTACGTAATTTGGGTGGGTTGGGTTAGGTTTGAACTGCGATCCTCACAAAACGGAACCGCTATCAGAAAAGTGGGTTAGGTTAGGTTAGAACTGTCACCCTCACAGAATCGAAATGCTATTAGAAAAGTGGGTTAGGTTAGGTTAGAACTGCGGTCCTTACAGAAACGAAATTCTATGTAATAAAAAAAGGTCATCGAAGTGGATTCATTAATTTAATAGAATAACGAGATGTAAAAAAATTGCATGACATTTTAAACTAAAATGTGGTTTGAATATTGGTGGTTATTTACTATTTTTGGGTTACAATGATTACTTTGGTGTTATTTGCTTTAATAGTATAGCAAGATGTAACAAATTTGGTTGTCATTTTACATTAAAATGGAGTTTTAATTTTAGTGATCATTTACTACATATTTTTGGCAGTAAGAATGTTTTTTTTTGACGTTACATTTTACTATGTATATGTAATGATCAGTTAAATACTAGACAAATAAAATTCTGCAGCCTCCACTTTATTGGTATGTAAATTGTATGCCATGCAATATTTTGGGACATTATGCTTAATTGGGAAGTTATGCTTAATGATACATTTGACTAAATAATATTTGGTAAAATGAAACTTGTCCAAGTAATTATTTGCTAAACAATAACTTGCCAAAAAAGACTATTGCTAACTGAAAATTTGCGATAAGTTGTTTTGCCAAACATTTTTTTGGGAAATGATAATTTGGGAAACATAGTTTGGGATGTGATACTTTGGGAAACGATTTTGGCCCATTCGTTAGTAAACCGTATCTTTCGTACACAAACAATAGGCACGTATCATTTTAGCATTAAGCACGAGCCAGCGGATCCTTTGAACGTTTTTCTTACGCTGCCTATTCACTTGGTTGTATTTGCACAAATATGATTTTGCATCTCGTTTATTTTTCTATACTAAAGAAAGGGATGGGATGGAACATGAATTTTTGGCGAAATACGAAGTGAATTGCCGCCCTGTTAGGCCGCCAATAAAAGGAATGCTTGAGCAGATCGCGGAAAACGCGGATTTACTTTATTTAGTTATACCATTCAGGGTACTTTTTTGTAATGTAGGTGTACTTTGTTGGCCGAGATCTAGGGTTTCTATACCTATACTTGTAGAACTTAGGTACTAGCCTTCCCTTGCGACTTCGCCCGAACAGAAGCGGTTAAAAAATTTTGAACATAATTACTCACTTTTAAGAGAATAAAAGCGTGCACACATCATTTTGGACACTTGGCCCGCTTAGCCACATCTGCTAAAGTCCACATAGGTACCTACTTACTAGGTATATGTATTTATATTCCTATATCCTATTACCCTTTACTTTCTCAGTTGGGTACTTATATAATAAACTGACCGTGCTCCTTCCATCACTCGAGGGCCAACTTGGTAACTTTCAGACTATAACTTCACCTTTAAGACCGACATTTCACGGAACCTACGTCACAGTTTCTACTTTTGATGAATGGTGGAACTTTTATATACTTACACATCTATTATTGCAGACACCTATTTTTGGACTTCCATCAGGATCAGATGACGTACGGGGCAACTGTAACACTAACGAACCTACGCAGACTGTGTTACGAAGGTAAAGGCATTGACATATATGCCTAAGGACGGGCCTGACTCTCTTTCCATGGAACTGATGAGATTATTTAATAAGGGGCGTACAGACAAGAAATTAGTGAGGAACAAGACATGTCGTGCTGGGCGAAATTTGCAATGGAAAATATGGCCATAGCGCAAGCTTTACCTCAATGACTCTGCTTAAAATTTTGCTCGTCGCTTGTAATATCATGTGATGGCTGGGGATTTGGGGATGAGGCCATGGGGAGGGCGTGCAGTTTAAAAATGATTTACCCCTATTTGACCTAAAGCTAGCCATTAAGGAAACATTAAACGTAACTTGGTTTCTTTTCCTGGAAGTCGGCGCTCGCATAATACGCGGGAAAACTAAGTTAAGCCGTTAAGTAAAGCTATGCTTCCCTTACATTGACTACTCCGAATAGACTCTGAATTAAGCCATACGCTCTCATGTTTGGATTAGTTAACTTGTTTTATGCTGTTGTTCTTGATTGTTAGACAAAATGCTGTAACACATACTTCTTACAGGAAAATTTATTTATAGTTGAAATTTATTTATTTAATTTTGTTTTTATATTTGAGCCTTTAGAAATGATCTTAAATTGACCAATAAATACAATCTAATTCCAATAATAAAGTAATTAAGTTCTATGTTATAATTATTATTTTAAAGTTTGACCACACCTCGGACACTGGCGATCAAATGTGAAACAAACGCGTTCCTACGCACACAGTCTAAGCTCGTGTAGGTGAACGCGTACCATGCTTGTGTGAGTGAGATAAGATGCGCTAGGGTTCTCGCCATTTTGTTGTCAAGTTCGATGACCTCAATGACTCAAAACTCATTGCGCGAATTAGGAAGAAATAAGAAAGAAGAAAAAATAAGGTGGGTATCTAAGCTCGATTTATACAGTAGTTTCCTATTTTGAATCAGTATAAACGAAGTAACAAAATTTTTGTAAGGAAATTCAGCCACCAAAATATTACGTAAGTTGAAAACATGATTTTTTGTTCATATAACTATCGTGTTGTTTTCAGTGTGATCTGATAGGTTTTGTAAATATTTGTTTAATATTTGAATATTTTACGTGGCCTCCGCTCTGCGCACCGCGTTGCCAGCAATGCCAGCCGGTAACTGTGAGGTAACCGACAGCGGGTGGGCGGCACTTTCAACGGGAGGCAGGGAGTGTCCATACTGTACGTTAGTACCTACTCTTTATTATACTGTGGTTTGACCCAGGTGACATACCTACCATAGAAATAAATTGAATCTCCCATATGCAAAGAACTAAGTACCATCACATCACGCTCCGTGATTGTTGCGCCATTTAGGGTCCTAGCTAAATTGGTTTTTCAATACCTACCTATGCTATAGAATTTCCAATTTAGCAAGAACCCTAAATGGCGTAACAATTCCGTGTGGTGACTGTACATACTCCGAGCCGAACCCTATAAGAAAGCTCTACTGAACACAGAGCACTTGTCTACTGAATGGAGCAAAAACAAAGTGAAGCACAGTCTGTTGACAAGTGCTCTGTGGCCATTAAGTAAAGCTTTCTTATATACCCAAGCCCAATATAACCAAGTTCCACAACTCCCATTATATCCAAGGAAAAGTAATAATAATAAAACACAACATTACTTCAGGCTTACTGTGTATTTGCGTATTTTCAACGACATCTTACAATATAAAGTGCATAAATATTAATTATTATTTACAAAATTATTATTATTAGAACCGGACCGGAGTTTTCATATCACCGTACGAAATTTGAGATATTATGGTGCTACATTATGATTACGTTTATTAAGTTGTATGCCCTCATGTTGGTATACAGGTACATGCTTTAGTGTATAATTATTCCCCATCGTATTTTCACGGAAACTTACGAACGTGTCTTGCTATTTCAGTCAGTCTCGGTACAAAAAGTACTGACATTGACTGAACTAGCACTAGCATGACAAATACGAACGTTTCCGAGAAAATACGAAAAAAAAAACAATTATGCACTACATAGGTATATTCTGAATGTACATGATGATATGATTTCATTTTGGAAATCATTAGTTTCTATTACATGGAGTGTCTTCTTTTGCAGAAGTCATATCTCACCAACGTTTCACGGTGCCATGGAAACTCCGACCCCTTATGAGACACATCGCAACCTTTTCATAACAGCCAGTTATTTTTATTCACGTATAATTTACAACAAGTAGACAAGTAATAAATATGGTCAATAGCCGGGTCCACACACAGCATACGCACGAGGCAATTTCGCGTCGAGCCGAGGCACGTCTACACTGGCCGTTTTGTGCGCGAGGAAATTGCCTCGCGCGTATGCTCGCTGTGTCAGGCGTGGCTCACTCCGCGATTTCGTCGCTTTGTGACAGGTA
The DNA here is from genome assembly GCF_963556715.1 of Cydia fagiglandana. Taxonomy (NCBI): domain Eukaryota; kingdom Metazoa; phylum Arthropoda; class Insecta; order Lepidoptera; family Tortricidae; genus Cydia; species Cydia fagiglandana. The sequence goes on from NC_085938.1 coordinate 14,300,160, forward strand.
GCTAAAAGTACATCCGTTCCACCCCAATTTTGGGGAAAGCCATAAGCCGCGCGTGGCGCTGTCGCTACCTAGCGGCCATATCTGTGCTGATCGTAACAGACGCGTTTTGTTAGAGAGTGAGTCTTCTGTACCTAGTACTATTATTTATTCTGTGGCTGTGTGTGGACCCGGCTAATACCAACATTTTCAACAGTTACCGTTGAAGCTTCGTTTAATACGTTGTTTTCGTAAATGAATATTGTAAGCAGAAATATTTAAAAGCCTCTTAAAGTTTCACGTGACAACGTCTTAAGACTTTAATGATAGGTATAATTACAACTCGACGTTTAAATTATGAACGGTTATTATGTAGTAATTGCCATCGTATCTATCTCTAAATAAATGGGAATTATATTGGCGAGTGTTTGGTTGTCTTTATCACGTGATATTTATAAAACATTTACACATTAAGCCAATTAGTATAGAATTTTCTATACATATAGGTACGCTTTGTATCTCGCAACGCAATTATCAGGCGATAAGCAAAATCACCATAAACGCGTTGTGCTCAGTTCTTGACATAAATAAAAAAAATCTCTTCAGCAAAATCGGAAAAATGTCTGATATAACACAGCTATCTATGATAGGAACCCCTTTTATTCCACTGATTTAGCCCTATCTAATTTTGTAGTTATTATGTACTATGTACGCTCATAACACAATCGGAGAACAATGAAATCTTTAGCTATAAATATATCCTATATTTACCTACCCTTATTTACATATAGTAGGTACTGACATTCAATTTCGATGGGTACTTCATTGTCGCTTATTCGAAGAAAAATCCACTGAAACCTAACTTATATAATATGAGGAACATTACAGTTACAAGAATACACACGACACCTTTACCCCACCAAACGCTAAAGGTGACAGTCTATTTCTAACCGCAGCTGCACTACTGTTCATTTTACTATGGAAATTGACAGTAACAGCGACCCGTTCAGTACAAGTAGTGCAGCTGCGGTTAGAAATGGAATGTTACCCTAAAGCTTAAATAACAGTATACTGTACCTATACCTACAGGTGACTAATATTTACAACACTTAATCCTAAGTACAGTGAATCGTGCAGAAGCGTTTATACTGAGGTAATAACTTATATAGTGTAACTGGTGACTGCTAATTGACTAAATAACTTTAAAAAAATACTTCCCAAAGCCTAATTAGGTAACAGATTGTCATGGATTCGGACGTCGAACGTAAACGTTACGATCCACCGCGCTCACGGTAAATAGCTTAACATTAAACAAGTGGGAATTTATTGATACTCGAGCTAGTATCATGAAATGACTCGTAAAGACCGAGTCGTTAACGGAACCGCCAGGCCGCAACGACGCTATTATATCACGACGCCGCTCCTCGAAATAATTTTCGTCGTTTGATCTTTCTTCTCGTCGTCGAGATTGAGCTTCGGGTTCTGTATTTTCTTCCACGTGTCGCCGAGCGCTTTGCTGAAGTGGTCGTCAACGCCGCCTTTGGCTTGAGTTTTCTCTGTTTCCCTTAACCTTGAGGTTTGTATTTGCCTCCAGGTGTCGCCTAGGGCCTTGGCAAAGTGGTCGTCGACGGAGAGAGAAGCGTCGTCGACCTCCATGGCGATGATTTTGGCTGGTTTGGGCGGCTCCTCGGGTTTGAACTGAATGGGGCTGCTGGCGCGGTCCTTGGTGTTGGGCTTGGGGCCGGGCTGGCTGTTCTCGGTGTTCTTTTTGAACAGGTTCATGTAGTCGTCGCCGAGCGACCGTCTGAAGTGCTCATCGATCACCGGGTCACACATCGACAGTGAACCTGGGGAAAGAGCACATTTTGAGCAAATTTATAACAATACAGAAAACAAAATACTACAATATTGTGTGGTAATAATCAACTAGAACGAGACGCGTGGAAGTAAGAGAGGGAGGCCTTTGCCCAGCAGTGGGACACAACAGGCTAACAAACAAACAAACAAACAATAATCAACTGGTTTACAATACCCGCTCAAATTTTGAGCACGCCAAAAGGCATCAAACTTCGGTAAATCAAATTTGTAAAGAGCCGCAATTAGGTCCGCTTCGTCAGCTCATAATAATGTAAAGCCTATCGTTTAATCGTTTGCCGGAAGACGCTGGATGCGGGTGGCTTCCAACCGGTACGAATGGAGGTCCAAGGGGGAGGCCTATGTTCAGCAGTGGACGTCTTATGGCTGAGATGATGATGATCGTTTAATACCGGAATAAATTGGTCGCATCGACACTAAATTGCTTATGCAAATATGTATTAATAACTGCTGCCCAGTCAGAAAATGTAATAAACATTATGGTAATTTCTAATTGGGTGTGTTTATTACATAGTCTAATAAAACATGGTCTTCTCTTCCCAGAGTGACACAAGCCTACGTCACAATAACATGGCCGCTATATATAGCGCTGTCGCATGATGACGAAGGCTTGTGTCAGTCAGGTGACCTAGAAAAGACGGGAAGAGAGTACCAGGCGGAGTATATTATTATACCATGGTTTATTAGTAGATATTTTACCAGGTGGAGTGTCGCTCTTGGTGATGACGGAGGGCCGGTTGTATGGCGGAGGCGCGGGCCGCGAGCGCAGCCGCATGTCAATAGGGGCCTCATGCTTGCCGGGGTACTCAGGGGGCGCTGCGGGCGAAAAGCATTTGTTAGTAAAGTTTAGGTACCGATTAAAACCCATATTAGTTATTTACGATACAAGTGCGGAAAAGAGAAACGATTTTCGCACGTGTATCGTACAACGTTTTGCAGTACATAAGGCTCTTTAAACTTTTGAAATACGCACGAAAAGTGCTATTTTATGCACTAGTGAAAAAAAAATGAAAAAGATTTAATGAGGCAAAAACCATTACATCAAAACAAAATGACAGTGGTCCCCAAACTAGGCCGAGCCTGGTATCTTGGGAACCATGCGGGAAAATAGGACCAAATGTACCGTAAAAAAGTTTACAATAAGTATAATAATGACGTAAAAGGAAACCATAAATGCAGCATTTTCCGGCAAAAGGTCAAAGTGACTTCGTTGTACAAAAAGAACGTGCTAAGGTCATAATTAGGTATTTGCCTAAACAGTTAAAGAATTATTTTGCCTCTGATCTTATCCTGGAGTAATTTTGCAGTTTTAAATTAGGAACCTTTTTTCATGAGAGAGCATAATTATTCTTTTCAAAGGACATTAGCACTTATAGTAGACAAGATATTGTATTCTTTTACATGTTAGAATCATCAAATGCAAATATTTACTTTGCACTGAGCGACAAGAAACCTTTAGTACCTACTTGTTTACATTACAACTATAATTACTTCTTAACGCTAAGATTACGAGGAATGTCCATTACCGATTGTTATTCGAGCAACGTGCGAAAACCAATCAGACGCCTATTATCCTGTAACTAGGGGCAGTTTTCCTGTTATTTAATACAGCAACAGGTGTCGATCACCTCGCGCTAGTGAACGTTGCCAAAATAAAGATTATTAGTCAGCATTTATGACATTCATACAGGATTTATTGATGTTCATTGTTGCTTTGATACGATACCTACAGTATAATGTTTTCTTTAACTTTGAGCATTTTTTTTTTGTAAGAAAACAACTTAACTATCGCAGATTTATATTATCTCGTTAAGTATTAAAATGTACAGCAAGAATAGAATGCAATTTATTGATAAATTGGGTATGCACTTTTGCAGCTGTGTGTACGTAGCATTATAGGTTACTCTGTACAGGACAGCGATAGAACGGAAAACCAACCGCAACCCTTACATACTAATCTTGGGGGAGGGAAATGGGCCGAATGAATGCAACAAGCGATCGACAGCCCGCCTGTTTCCGGCCGGGCGTCCCTACACTACATCTACATGTCTACATACCTACTAATCTATAAAGATCCGCAAGGAGTTGCGATACTTATGAAAGTATTCACTAACGCTACGTCTTACGTAGGCGAACAACGCGCGAACGCGGCGCGGCGCGGCGCGGCGAAAGCGGCCGCCGCCGCGCCGCGCCGCGCCGCGCCGCCTGACATTCGCGTGCAAATCGCGCCGCACCGCGTTCGCAACGAGATCGCTTACGTAGGACACTTCTATGGGCATCAAAGGATTGATTTCGCCGCGCCGCGCCGCGCCGCGTTCGCGCGTTGTTCGCCTACGTAAGACGTAGCGTAATATAGCTACGATCGCCGCTTACCATCAACGTACTTTTTCCACTATCATATTAAAGAATGCACAATATTTCATATTACATTCCTAAAACACTAATATAAAGCGGTACTTTATAACATGTTTCAGCTATTTCATCATCATAAATTTATTCAACGTCTCGAAGATCTAACGCAAAACTTGACAACAACTATTTTATGCATGTAATCTGAAATCCTTTTCAGCATGGCGCGCGTGTAACCGAGACGTTCCGCCGAGGCGGGTAACAAACGCCCAACGTAATTAAATTTAGAGAACGTGGCTGGAAAGGGCGAGTCGAGAGACTGTTTTGTATGTTTTCTGCGGAAACTATTATTTATCCAAGCGAGTGTTGAAGAGAATACATAAATTCTAATGAACACAGTTCTGTCTAATATTGTTTTATTAACTTAGGTTATTAAATAACAATCCTTATTTATTTATCAATGCTGGGTGTATGATCATGACTATGCAGAATGACAGATATAAGTAAGTACAGTCAGTAATACTTTGCATACAAACTTCTATGCGGAAAAAGGGGGGTACGTACATTTTTCTGCAGCTGACAGTACATACATGTCTTGCCTTGCTAATTTTGGAAAGCATACAATGCACTTTGAATTGCATGTTACGTACGTAAACTAATCGCTATAAAACTAATAGTTTTCATTATTATAATAAGCGATAAAGATGATTTACCTAATACTATAATTAATGCCTGTTTCATGAATACACTGAGAGAAAAATCATCACCAGGAATTAAAAACAGTTCTGTACTGGGGGAAAAAATGAAGTTTTAGTAATAATTATGGACGTTTCACTATTTCTGTAATGTTTATTTATTTCTACAAACAGCTCAGTAATCCCAAATATAATTTCAACAAAGAGATAATAGAAATTGCAAGAACGAATAGGAATTGCAAAAGTCAATTTGTTCCTATTAGTTAACTCTCCTTGTCCCCGGATTAAGTTTATTTTTGTAATTCTAAGTGTATTTTTGTTGTACTTTTCTCTCAGTGTAAGTCTATGATTTCATATAGGTAACTATAATTTTAATAGCGAATCGGAGAAGCGGTTATGGATGATAGAGGTAATAGATCATTAGGTGTATCCGCATTCTACGCGTCTTCCTACCTATAATCAATATTCTGTTAATTTATACGAATAACTATTATACTTGTGGTAGTATAGGTAAATAAATATTCTATAAAAAATGGCGACTGTTTAAGAACATCACAAGAATGTTACTATGTACCTTTATTACTGCTTCCTTGGGCAATCAAGAATAAGAGTTAATTTACTTGTAATTAAGGGTTTTAAGAACACTCTGTTGAATTTCATGAGCAAATTGTATTATAATACTATTTAGGCTATTTATCTGGGCAAAAATGGGTCGTGTACACGTGCGAGTGCGACTCGTTTAATGTGTCTTCGTTTGATGTTATTTCGGCAATTTTAACGTGGTTTTAAGTAATTGAATTAACCTTATGAAATGAATATTGAAATGGTTGTAGTGTTAATTAAAGTGTTTAACCCCGTTATTCATAAATGCGCTACAAGGCTTAATTAGTTAATTTATGTTTTATCCCTTTCTTAGAAATGCATACGCGCGTCTGTGTGCGTGCATTACACATACAAATACAGTCTCTCACGCCGCGGTTACGCCCCGTCAGAGCGACGGGTATATTCAGCTTGAAATCTCAAAATTGACTTTTAGCTCAGCTCCCGTTTCGTCTTAAGACAATCGATTTTAGCCAATTAGCTTAGTTGTAGCGCGTTTATGAATAAGGGTGAGGGTCTATAATCGTGGTATCCAGAAACAGAAAGATTAAGGTAATATGAACAATCCAGGTGCTTGTATGTATACCTTTCTTCTGGTTTCTAATGCTCAATGCAATGGGTGTCAGAATTCTCTGCACCTGATTGTATAAATTAGCCCAATAGCTCTTTTTTATTAACAAAAATACTTTCTCAAACTAACAAACAGGAAATTAAATTAATTTTATGTATTATTTCACAAGTCTCCAAAAACTTATAACGTTCGTTAAGTGGTACTACTTTTAGGCATGTAGCCAATAGGCTCAGGTGCATAAGCAATTAAGCACACATATAAAGGCCGTGCGGAAATAGAAGAGTCGTGAAATAGCATCCAATAAGTACATTCTACGACTATTTCCTTTCCGCACAGACCGTATAATGATTCAAATAAATACCTACCTATTTATAAGTCACTGTCATAATTCGTCTGGTAAAGACGTAAATGCCAGTAATGACGATGATGTCTAAGTGGAGCGTGATTTAAAATTACATGCGATAACAATCGGTTCGCAACATCAATAGAATACTCAATTCTAAGAACTCAATGTACAATTCTGAGCGAAGGTTTCCATGAAATGTAGATTATACTTTATACTAGAGATGCAACGGATAGTTGTTTGGCCGGATACCGGATACCGCATATTCGGTCTGCCTATCGGCCGAATATCCGGTATCCAGCCGCCGAATATTCGAATGTTTTTGTTTACTCCGAAATTAAACAATGTTACTATCCGGTATCTGGCCGGATAGTAGGATACCGGATAGTATCCGGATAGCCGGTGCATCTCTAATACACAAAAATCTACTTTAAACATAATTCGCTATACTGCAACAATAGATAGGGATTCTAGTTGTTTGTATCTTTGCGTTATAAATATGTATTAAGGTTTGAATAACATATTCCGATGTGAATAAGTGCGGATAAATATATTGGGGTAAAAAGATACACGTGTACATCATGTGTAGTAGGTATTTTCCAAGCCAGATTTTCGGAGGGCGTTTGTTTATTTATCTCGAGTGTTATTTTTATTTTATTTCTAGTTTAACTTTAGTTTTAATATTGTATCCAATGTAAGTATTATGTTTATGGTTATAAATAAACAAGATTTTATCTCGAGTTATATACCTACTCGTTCACGTCGAAAGCGTGACTGTAATTATAAATTATTAGCTAGCTGTTTTCTTACATTATTTCAAATGTATTACACAGTTTGATGTCTGATCCTTATGCTGATACAGTGGTCTACAAAAAACACTTGTAACAAAGGAAAACCTCAAACCGTCAGATTGCACTTACGGCTCGACCACGACTTTGCGCGACCGGCGACGGCGGCAACCATAGGTTGGAGCGAGACACTGCGACCGGACCTTTCTTTCCCACCTATAGTTGCCGCCGCCGCCGTCGCCGGTCGTGCAAAGTCTTGACCGAGCCGTTAAGGTGTCTATACAAAACCAACAGCATTTAAGGATTGAACGATATTGGATTCATACTTAGATCATACTGAAAATTCCTGCATGGACTTACTCGCTTAGAAAAAAACCGGACAAGTGCGAGTCGGACTCGCCCACCGAGGGTTCCGTACTTTTTAGTATTTGTTGTTATAGCGGCAACAGAAATACATCATTTGTGAAACTTTCAACAGTCTAGCTATCATGGTTCGTGAGATACAGCCTGGTGACAGATGGACGGACAGCGCAGTCTTAGTAATAGGGTCCCATTTTACCCTTTGGGTACGAAACCCTAAAAATAAGTCATCATCTACATCACAATCCAGAAACTTTCAGTATGGCCCACGTAGAATAAATAAAAAAAAAGTGTTAAGTACCTTTCCCATTAGTAGTCAGGTTGGCGGGCGCGTCCTCGTCATCCAGCTCGCCGTCGCTGTGCGGCGCCCGAGCCAGCGCGGGGCCGCTCCGCCGCTCGTTGAACGACTGCGACCGGAGCGCCATCTTGCCGTTTTCTCTGGAAATTTAGATTTATGTTTTAGATAGACTGCTGTATTCGAATTTCAAGATATTCACAAGAGACGACACGTACTAGATCCACTCTAGATATGTTATAGTTTAGATATCAACTAGTTCTCTTTTGCAGCGTAATTAGGGCAACCAATGTCACTTTTACGTTAGATAGAGTAAGGGCCAGTTGCACCAACCACATTTGACAGACTGATCAACGTCAGCCGGCGCGCCCCGGCGCTTTCCTATGAAACTTTCCATACATAAAAATTTTGCGAACTGTTTAACGATACGAACAGTTTGGTGCAACCGACCCTAAGATATCTATTAGATATGAATTAGATCTCTAAGTCATATCCTGTGGAAATCGTTCAAGATTATCTCCAGAATCGCGCAAATGTCAAATTTGACAGGTTAGATCTTAAACATATCGTTATCGTATCTTGGTGATGTCTAAAAGATGTCTAATAGATGTCTATTTCATAATCCGAATCGGGCCCTGATTGATGATGTTCTCACCGAAATAAAATGTTGGACCACGAAGAAATGAGTAAAGATGTAAGAGATCCTTACAATTTGATGAACTGTAGTGATAATTTTTTTACATAAATAGGTTTATTATGAATTTTTTAGATAAATTGGTTTATTATGAATCATTGATGATCCAGATGGTCCACCTATTCCGATGTTTGATAGCCATGGCACCTACACTTGGCACTTTAATGTAAGTGCTCTTAAATCACTCTTAAATAAACCTTTGTGCGAGAAACAAGTAGGTAGGATCTAAATGTATCTACAGTAAATATTTTAACATTTAACCCACTTAGAATAGGTACTTAGATATCAGCAAGAAAAAGTAACAACAGCGACTAACATCAGACCCCCACGTCTGTGCCCTGCGGTAATCCGTAAAACTCTCAGTTTAAATCAAAAATTCAATTTCACCTGACATCGCGTACACAAGGCCGAGGAAAGGTGAGAAAAACGATTCTAATAAATTCATAAGCCAACACAGGTGCACCATTTCCATATTAATATCTGAGTTGAAAGCAAGTGAAAGTTGAACGTCTGAGTCTAATCTAATACTCTGGGGAGTCTAGGATGTCTAGTTGCATGTAGCTTGGATAATGCACATTTGATGCAGCGGCTTATTTATTTCGGCTTAATTGCATAGCAGAGACACTTACGTAGTATGGTCAATTAACTATAATAAAAACTAGGGAAATAAAGTCCTTCTTGAGCTAGTGCTGTGAAAGAAATCATTATCATCATCTCAGCCATAAGACGTCCACTGCTGAACATAGGCCTCCCCCATGGACCTCCATACGTGCCGATTGAAAGCGGCCGAAGTGAAAGAAATGGTGAAGTAATATCTTTTGATTCTTTGCTCTCATAGTAGCACTACTATTTATTAGGATAATTCTGGTAATTTTTACCCTGCCACCATGCGCACGCACTTGCGTAAAAGACCTACTATTTGAATAATAAGCGCCAAAACCACCACCATCACGCATCATTTAGATGGTGGCAGGGTAGACATTACCAGAATCATAGGCTAATAAAACATGGTCTTCTCTTCCCAGAGTGACACAAGCCTACGTCACAATAACATGGCCGCTATATATAGCGCTATCGCATATTATCATACAGCGCTGTCGCATGATGACGTCTTGAGGCTTGTGTCAGTCAGGTGACCTAGAAAAGACGGGAAGAGAGTACCAGGCGGAGTATATTATTATACCATGAGCAGAATTAACGTAATAAATGATCCCGAATAGCTACTACATCCCAAGCAAAGATTTTAAATAGTTCGCCTCTGGGGTTATCTTCTTCTTGTCTAAAATCCTCGTGTAAACAGTGATGTGTCCTGGGCTGGAGTCAGGCTGCCAGGTCCGGCGGCGCTCGTTCGACTCCTTCGACTGAGCGCGGCGTTTCTGGAGCCAGCGTTCAGTCGCCCTTCGACTGTAGCTACTCTTGTCTAACATCCTCGAGTAAACAACAGTGATGTGTACTAACCTGGGCCTGTATTCGGGCTGCCTGGTCCGGCGCTCGCGCCTCCACTTGCCCGTAAGCTCCTTCGGCTGCGCGCGCGTCGTTTCTGGCGACAGTGTCCGGTCACCCTCCGACTCACCGCTCGAAGCTGTGCTTGGAGTTTCTGTAACAATACAAATAGCTATTACAATCTGACAATCTGTGGTCAGTTTTTGGTAGTTCAGTAGCCTATAGACCTTTGGATTTCATTACTTAACTTAAGGGATTACTTATGACGTTTCATTCGTCACATTTACTTTGTACAAAACGTTGAACTTACAACACTAAATATATATTAACAAATACGATATTTTGAAATATACGATCTCCGCATGTGTTTGTGTATGGGGGATTTTAGTTTGCAAAAAGTTGGAGACATTTGTACATGTACCTGAGTTTTATTTAGTATGTTCTCACTCAATTTTTCGCGATTATGTCTTATTGACAAATCGGTAAAGTATATTGATTGTTATAATAATTACAATAACATGAATACGGGATAACAAGAGTGTGAAAGTAATTATTGGAGGAAGCCCCAGTCCTGTTGTGTAAACTCGAACTGAGCCCAAACTTTTAATTGGAATCCGGTCCAATCTTATTCTCATCAACTGTGATTTAGATGGACAGTAATTTTATAGACGAACTCATTAAGGAGCGTGGTTGGCGCCAATGGCGCCACATAACTAAGTTAATTACTTAAATAATTATGAATCAGAATAGCGCCAAAATATTGAGGTGCTCCTAATATTTAAAGATCGATCACATGAGTACGACGTAGAAAACGTCAAAACATGGTTTTTATTCATTGTTTCCATTGTTAAGTCTATTGCTTACATGGTGAATAAAATCTTTTAATCTCTCAATAGTCTCAATTGAGCAAAGCAAAATCCAACAGGGACCGAGATGGCAATACAGTCAAACAGAAAATCATAGGTAAGTATTATTCTTTGGGATATGTTACCTTTTTGAGGAGATGCTACCCACGGCTGCCACAAAGGCAGATTGAACTTGGGCGAATGAGGAGGTTCCATTTGTAGAAGATCAAGGTTGTGCAACGAAGTCCGAGCCAGAAGCAGCAGGTAATCCAACGATTCCATCATCACAACCCGCGGGCAACACACACTCAAACACTAGTGCACCTAACGCTGAACCACAAGAACATATTCTTGAAAATGGAGCACCAAAAACCGCATGTAATCGCTAAGCACTTTCACACCAGCTAATGAGATTGAATTGGCAAAAACACTGATTATCCAAAGGCAATGGGGAGCGAACCGATAGACAAGGCATTGGCGTCCCGGCACAGGTAACACTGAAGGCCGACTGAACAAAAAACGAGCTGGAAGAGATTACATCGGAATAAATAAATGAGATGAACAAAAAACAAACCGAAAAGCAAAAAGAGCATCACGCTACATCCACGCGGCCGGACGTTGCGGCGCTTCCTTCGAACCCTCGCATACAGGACGTTCACAGGCGACCATCAGCTTTGATAGCGAAATAAATTTTAAACTTGACGGTGACAAGCGTATAACAGCTGACAAATGATAAGGTGTTCGAGATTCAGAAGAAAATACACGGAAAATATTCACATGAGATACATAAATAAATAATCAGTAAAAAAGCATTTTCATCTGACTAAGCATTGATACGAATTACGGATTATTTGATCTCGTTGGTTACATATAGTACGAAAAAAAAATAGGCATTTAGATTTGACAATACTTTACGTAAAGTACTAAGCCAGGGCTCAAAACGATATAAATATACTATGATGTATGAATACTGGAGACGAAAACACATTGAGATCACCGTAGCCGTTACAATAACTTTCGTTGTACAATAAATGTACACAAGCCGATTGTGTTTCGGTCAGTTCCGTTTTTATGTCACGAATGTGATTGCGACTCATCTCCAAGGCACAAAGGAATTGATGAGGTCACATATTTCAAGTCAGCAAACCGCCAATTTTGCATAAAACATTTTTGTTGGTACCTCCATTTTGTTTTTCTCACCGATCGACCTGGATTTCTCAAGAATGTATAAGTAATAAAGAGGTATCGATGCAATAATACGATTGTCTATTCCAGTTTATGTGCTATTGTTGTATAATAGCCATTTAGGTTTAGCTTTAAGCATCATGGTACAAATTTAACAGAAAAGAGCCACAGCGCATCAACAGTGTTTACTTTGTAGAGCCTCAGTTTCAACTACATCACTAATTTAATCAGCCTGTGTTTGGAATACATCAACCTGTTCGGTCCATTCATGAAAGTGCGTGAGCGCAGGGCGCGGGGATTAATGAACCCCCTTTACACTTCCACCTTCCTTCACCTTGCTACTACCTCCAGCCATCCCATCCACTTCAAAATCAAACCGTGCAGACCGGAAATAGAGTCTAAAATCGCTTGCGAAATCAACAAAGAGCAGTGCATTCTCAGCTAGACAAATTGAATTTTATTCTTTGTTCAGCAGAGTCCAAATTGATTCGCAAACACTGAGGTAAGCCGGGTCCTAAATTACGGTGGTTGTATCCTTGGAAGGTTGTTTTATTCTAAGGCGGAGCGGGAGAGGGGAGGTAAGAAACTGTGAGAAGTTACTGGGATGCTGCACTGTATAGGCATTAGTTTTTTTATTGTCTAATAGAGGCAAAGGCTCGCCGACAGGTAAGCTTTGGCGCCGCTCTTCATTAAATGCCGAAGGGATTTGCAGAGATAAATGAGAAATTGAGGGACAGACTGTAGTAAAGCGGTTTCACGGTTTAATGTTTCTACATTAATTGCATATGGTAGATTGTATTGTTTTCTATTATTTTTTAGAAAGCACTTTATGAAAGCTGGGTACCTCTTATTTCTATTGAGAAACTAAAAATATACGACATAATTAAGAGTTAATACCTACAAGACAGATCTAATTACACCCAAAAGCAATGAAAATGACTCAGTTTCTACAGAAAGTTCTATAAAAAAGTATCAAGGTTAATTAATAGAAAATAAATAGACATGGAAAGTATTTTTTTTGAGGTCATGAAATTATTTGAATTCTATTGTAGGTACAGTCAGCACCTCTAAGCATACAAATATGTATTCCAGCATACAAATATATATGCAGAGGTGCTCTGCATACAAACACATTATGTATGCAGAGGTGCTAAACTACATTTTGCTGACTGTATCTAACGCAGCAGTAGTTAGAAAAGTGGTTATTGTGTAAAATGTAATAAGTTCTATATCTGAAGATGCTAATGACGAAACTTCCTTAATTAAAAGTTAAGGAATTGTGGCCTCGGGACAAAAGGTCCCGCCATTCCGCCAAAACATTGAACAATATTCCGTAGGTACTTACTTATGACTTGAGTTATCCTACCTGCCTATAAGAATATTAAATAGGTATGTATACCTACTCAATTTACTTGTGATGAAAATTTTAATTAAAGGATTAGTATTTGGAGAACTGAGAGCTATTCATTTATTAGGTAAGTAGTTAACTAAAGTGTGCGAGATTTGAATACAGGCCTACAATAGTACATTTCGATGCTAGTGCGGAAGGTATGACATTACTCGCCTGCGGCTCGTGGCAAGATATCTCGGTACTCGTGAAGTAATGACATTTCCGCACTTGTATCGAACGACGTTTTTTAATACAGTTGCGAAAAAATAAGAAAAACATTGTTAATCGTACACTTAAACAAAGGTGGTAACAGTGACAGCTCGGTTAGACGTCGTCTTTAAGTATATTATATCTATGGGCGTTTGGCAGCTATTCCGTTCCATTCAGTCAACTTATTAAGAACGGAATTTTCAATATTGAATATTAAAAAATAAACGTGTTATAATGATGAAGAGGTAAGTAATTAAATATGAAATATGTAATATTTTTCGTATTCTTACATTAACGGTAGGGTTTTATGCTGATTGCGACGTTTAAAGGAAACTAACATTAACACTCATCAATAAGTAGTCGTGAATTGGAACAAGTATAAATTTAAAAAAATTGGAAAAGTAAAAAGCACTAGTTCGAGATAACCAACTTTCCGCACGCTAAACAGCTACGTAAAGTAGCACTTTTTGAGCAACTGTATTAAAAAAATATTTATTTAGTAGATTGATAAGTGGGTTTAGAGATTATTCCACATTAAAATTGGGAAACCTATTTATATCGCAAAATCATATCAAGTTCGAAATAGTACGTATATATGTACCTACATACAAGTAAATTCTGATAGGTATTTTTAATTTTTAGTTTTAGTTATTTTAATTGTAGTTAGTTTTAGTTTTATATTCCTGTTTATGTCATTTAGTAATTTATGTAATTTAATATTTTGTCAGTGCATTACAACATGGAATAAACATCTATCTATGTGAAAAAAAAAGTAAATTCTCTATTTGCGTTCTCAACCATATTATCGGCGTGTGCCGATATGTGTATATTTGAAATACTGAATTGCTTCCAAATAACAACACATTCTCTCAATATAACCTTCATATGACACATATACTTTTAATATTGTTAGCCTGCCCCAATATAAAACCATTTAACACAGCTTACAAAACAGGCTAAAAGATAAGATCCAGAGGAACCTCGCTCAGCGGACTGTAATTAAAGGGTTGGGCGTTATTTTTCCCAATTTCTTTTTCTTTTTGCTCTTTTGTTGGTTCGGCGCCATTGGACCGGAGCGGAGCGAGGATACAGCCGTAGGACGATACTCATTAAGTCAAGTAGAATGAGAAATTTAACTACTAAGTAACAGTGTACTTGTAAGTAAAGCAGATTTGTACACTGTTTTAGCGTCTGCGGTGCGGTAAGTATGTTTCATAATACAACTTTTTTTTATCAACTATGTCTGTGTAGTACCCTAGCTGGTTATACTCTGCTAGGCTTTTACTTAATCCTTTAAAAGTTTAAAATAATGTGGGCGATTGGCACCAAGATGTTTCGGTTTTGAAAACCGACGCTTACTAGTAGTAGTAGCTAATTACAAAAAATCGCTGGGTAGGTATAAATAAAATAAACAGTTTTAAGTGGTGGTGGTGGTGGTGGAGTGTAGCTACCAAGTGGATGCCAGAAGGAGAGCGCGGACGCGGAAGGCCCAGACGGAGCTGGCGGGATGACCTAGACACCTTTCTCAGTAACTGGCCAGAGCAGGCGCTATGTCGGGAGTCGTGGAAGACAAGGGGAGAGGCCTTTGCCCAGCAGTGGGACACCTTAATAGGCTAGCAAAAAAAAAGTGGTTAATTAATGGCTAATGGCTAATGCATTCATACCCAAAACGTAGTTTACACGTATTTCCAGATTTTCCAGTAATTACTTGCTGACCCGTTGCTGACAAAAAATCGCAAATAATTATTAAGTTGCATATACGGAGTTTGTGTAATTCAGTGGGCCAGTCCG
Source organism: Cydia fagiglandana (assembly GCF_963556715.1). Lineage (NCBI taxonomy): Eukaryota > Metazoa > Arthropoda > Insecta > Lepidoptera > Tortricidae > Cydia > Cydia fagiglandana. The sequence goes on from NC_085938.1 coordinate 14,315,570, forward strand.
CCGCGGGGCGCGCATCCGTTGCGATTTGCGAACGCCGGACGCCTAATCGCTACGGGGGATGATTATTTGCACGCAGAACACTTATAAAATTTGAGCACAATTACGTGTTGTACGATTTTAACAGTTGCTGGATTTTGTGTACCTACGGGTAAGCCTATCTTTTTGCGTTTTTAAAGTGATCTTGCACAAATGGGGATGTGGATAGTCACCAAAATGCTCCTGTTTAGCTCAACGAGCACATCATTCAGAGGGCTTACCGCGAACCACGTTCGACGTATAGCCTCTTGCCTCCCTGTCACACTTACGTACGAATTTACAAGTGCGACAGAGAGGCAACACGTCGAACGTGGTTCACGGTAGGGCCTTAGTACAGTCCACTTAGCAAATACGACGGAAACCCCGCAGACTTGTTTATATACCCTTGACAGTGACGTAATCTAATGATTACAGAACAAACTAACTAAAGACAACGATGATGCCAAACGAATAAATACAGTCTTACAAAAAAGAGTAGAAATTAAAAAGTGGTTCTACCCTTTTTGTCAGAATGTAAATGTCTTAACTAGTGTATAAACTAGAATAATTTGTTTTGAATACCTAGCGACCTACTTGCGATAATATCTACCTAGATTTTAGTTTCACCACACTGCAGCATTAGGAAAAAGCCGAGCATAAGCATAAAGGAAGTTAAATAAAATTTGCCTTATCTTTCCTTCACTTGGCCCGTAGAGAATTGCTAAAATTTTACATGCACGCTTCCTCTCAGCCCAACCAATATCAATATGATCCTCCTTTACGTACAGTTGATACGGAATTAAGGATCTGGATATTATGGAACGATGAGATATGTATTTTGGAATATCCTTGCTGCGGGTGGCTGCAAATAACGACGGGAATAAAAGTCAAAACAGGCTTTGAGGGTGGAGGGAATTTCTCATGGGTTCTCTGTTATTCACATAAGAACATACTCTCAGAATAATGTAAAGGGCGACTTTGTGGTGATAAAATTTAACTCTACGTTATCAGGGAAAAGATAATTTTATGGCGGAAAGGGAAATTTGCATGGCAAATGTAATCGATTTGGCGGTGTAGATAAAACGTGATTACTCTCACCTTTTACATGATAACGCGATGAAGATTTTATCACAGGGACAAAAAACAAACAATTTCACTATACTTACCGCAATAGCAACTGGCGACTGAGATCATAATGTTGTTAAGACCAACCAAGAGTGAAAGAGATGTTTAAGACCTGACCCGCCACTTAGTTTTGCAATACAAAATACAAGTAGGGTGGCCAAAAAATAAGTGCATTCCCGTTGCCAAGGAGGTTTTAGGATTATACTGAGCAGCTTTTACTATGAGACCAACACCGCAATCACGAAAAAAAAAATTTGGCAGTATAAGTAAAAAATATACATTTTGGCTGCTCCATTTTCTATGGAAGTGTATTTTTTTTGCGATTTCGTGGTTGGTCCCATAGTAAAAGTTGCTCAGTATAATCTCAAAACCTCCCTGGCAACGGGAATGCACTTATTTTTTGGCCACTGTGTATAAACAAAAGTCGCAATTATTGCTATAATCTTGCAAATCTTATAACCGCGCATTCTTGAATAAATTAAGTTTATCGTGGGTATAATTAAAATACCGGCGTTGTTTTTACATCTGCGTCCACGGAATGCCGATGACGCGTATGCTAAAGTCGCGGATTCCGCATACTTGCTCATTACCTAGTGGCATGTTCAGAAACTGATATTCACTTATACATTAAATCGAATCCCTAAGTAATGTGCATCACGTTCACTCTAAAACGAAATTACATGTGTGCGAAAGCGACGCAGGTATGATGAAAAGTAATTGGTATCATAACATAAGTTTCTGAATAAATTCCAATGCACATTTCGTTTTCAACAGCACGAGGGGCTAGTTTTAGAATGTGAACGTTGTAGAAAAATGCAATTCAATTTGAAGAAAAATATGCTTAGGTAGGTGTAGCATTTTATTGCTATTATGAAAGCATGCGGTCGTATCAACTGGCTATATAAGTGACATGAAACCGGTAATAAAATAATAAGCTGCTCTTTAAAACGTCGAAACGGATCCTGTGACGTCACGATGTTTTATTTACTTGTATATTTAGAAATCGCTTTAATAATTTTCGGTATGCTTAATACTAAAATGTTGATTGCTCAGAAATATTGTAATTTATTTATAGGAAACCAGCTTGTTCCGTTTGCGTGTCATTAATTCATTATTATATTAAAAATCGATCAGGAAACGGATGCAGGATTCTCTTAATTTCAGAAGTCGAAATTCAAATAGCTAAAAAACAAAAACCCATCGCCCAACGGCCACGGGCGCGAATTATTTAAAATTCGAATGCAAGTCGAACATGATGTAGGCATCTAAAATTCAAATCGTTTCGCGTGAGCCGGTAGTCGTTGCCTGAGGCTGCATGAGGTAAAGCGTTCGGCAGAAGCTGAATTTTGTACCATCGTCATGTTTAACTGGCAATTCGTAATTCTTATTACAACGACATAAAGTCCACCGAGATGCCGTTAATTGGATGGAGAAAATGATAGTATTATTTATATTTTATAATATTTTATAATCGTACATATTTGAAGTGCGTGAAATGTTAGCTTAGAGCATTTAATAACTGGAGTCGCCTTTTGTATGGACTGACATGGCTTTGTACGTTACGTACAAATCATGTAGAAATAGCAATACAACGTCCCCTCCTCCGCAAAAATCGGCAGACTGTTTCGTACAAAAAATGACAGCCATGAAGCCTCCATCTCCAGTTACTAAATGCTCTAAGATTGCTAGCAATTAATTACAACTAGTGGGGAAAGTATTTGTGTGCTCGTTTAGGGTTTCTTAACTACCTACCGCTACAGGCTCCTAAGGCCCAGCGATACAAATGAAAAATCCAGAATTTGCCACTGAAATTTGAACCTTTAGTGCAGGGAATAGAGTTGATTTTGGTTTTGTTTGAAAATTGAACGAAACAAAACAAATGCGACTCTGTTCCAATTGAATATGATTAAAATTTCATCGAACTGAATAAGTACTATAGGTAGGACCTTGGGCCTTAGGAGGATATAATTAAAGTTACCATAGCTACGACTAATCAGTAGGTTCCCTTTACAGCTGGAAAGGAGAATTATTATGTTTGATCGGGGTGTTGAGTGTTCTATGAATTCTATGATAAACGCATGAGCGCTATTTCGTTAGTAGCAGTGGGGAAACACTCCTGTTTTCGGGTAAACACAGCTCTTTTGCGCTCAGCATTGCTCCGAGCAATTATTAGGGTTGGCACCACTTGACAGCCTTTTGCGTGCACGACCACAGATAAGATAATCACTTAAATTTTGACAACCCTAAATAACCGAAGGGATAGTGCCATACATTAGAACGGGATTGCATGATTCCCTGAATCTCTGTCAAACTTCGGTTTTGTAGGAAGTGTCCTTTCTGTACGGTAGTACGATTATGTATTCTGTATTAGTAGGTACAGTCGCGGTGCGATTCGCACCCCGTCCGCAGGGCGACGTTCACAATGTTTACATAACCGAGGCGCCGGCGCAGCGCACGGAAGGCGGATGTTTGCGGCGAAAGTACGGGAAGGCGCACTTTCCGCATTCCACCGGTCGACTTGTTGCAATCAAATGTCTAGTCCAATTTAACCTTACATTAGCTACATGCAACGCCCATACATTTAGAAAATGTTATAAATGTGGAATGCATGCTTTTTTGGACATATATTTCAACGTAAAGGGCTTTTAAGATCATGCGAGCTGCAAAATTGCATGGGCATATAACTAATAAATTCGATCTAATAGTGGCCATGCAGTTTTGCGGCTGGATAATTTTCAAAAGTGTATAAGTTATTTTCAATTGACACTTCTGAATACCGCGAAAAATAAAGATAGGTTTCAGATAATCACTCTCAAATTTATACCTAAACTGTGTTGAAATGTTACGCACTATTATTTAAAATTCTATTATGAAATATTAAAAAAAGGTATTACAACGTCCTTTATCGCGCATATACAAGCTCGTACAGCGTAGACAAGCTAATCCACCTAAATCCACCCAAAATAGCTGTCTGCACTGAGAGTGCAAAGTGAATGCTCCATGTTGGATGTCAAACTATGAAACTGCCTACGGCTTGCTTTGACAGCGAAATCCCCACTCCCACTGGTAACCCGTGTACTAAAGTTGCCAACCATTCAAATTATTATTTGAGTCATAATTTATTTGCACTCGGCATTTATTAAAATAGTTATGGGTAGGTATGTGGACGGTCAGAGATGTGACTTATTTGAAATACTTGTATTTAAAATGCAAATACAAAATGCAAAATACCTATTTAGTATTTTGTATTTAAATACCTTTTGAAGAAAACCGTTTTGTATTTTATTTGAAATAGTTTTTGGGACCTATTTTCTATTTTCATAATACAAAATACTTTATAGTAGGTAGGTAGGTGGGTAGGTAGGTAGGTAGGAGTTACAATCTCTTCTGATGTTACAATCCTGGCAACTCTCTCATTCTTTTAACATGGAACTGTTGAATCTGTTTAGTAACGTCGCACATGACCACAAGCGTAGCGAGTGGTTAAAAAAGTGGAATCTTGAGTGTTGCGAGGGTTTCAAGGCACGAGAGGAGGACAATTTTTTCTGCCCTGGTGAAACACAAACGAGACGTTTTCATCACACTAACGAGAGGCTAAAAGTTGGCCGTTAAAAACCATCATCCATACATCCTACCGGTTAAAAACAACTAGAAATTTGCACTTTATAGATTTGATTGATGAAGAAGAGGATTGATTTCAAACAATAACGAGTCTTTTCATCTCAGAAATTCCGAGTAATACTTTTTAATTCAGACTAGGTATTCACTATTCAGAGTATCTTTTATCGCAAAATATTTGTATTTTTAAAAAGCATTTTGAAAATACCTATTTGGTATTTTGTATTTAAATACAAATTCAAAAACTATTTTGTATTTTGCATTTGAAATAGTAATATCAAGGAAGTATTTGTATTTTGTATTTAAATACTTTTTATAAAGTATTTTTCGCATCTCTGTGGACGGTTATGGTAACATTCAATTTCTGACCGCAGCTGCACTACTGCTCCGACACGTCGATGTTATTGTCAATTTCCATAGTAAAATGAATGACCAGTACGGCTACCATCAGTTTGGCATTGACATAAACGCTATCGTGAACGTAATTTACTTTACTTTATATGCTTCTCGCTCGTACTGATATATTACTGCGAAAGAGATAAATAGAAAGTAAATTACGTTACGTAAAGACAATGAATGACAGTAACGTCGCAACCAGCAGCTGCAGTTGTCGTCGGAAATGGACTGTCACCTTAAGAATGTATAAAATTAATTCAGCTAATTTATATGTAAACTTGAAAAGGTTAATCACTACAGTACTATTATTTTTTTGAAATCCTAGTTCTGCCTACCCAGTACCTATCTTTATTTTTCGCGGTATTCAGAAGTGTCAATTGAAAATAACTTATACACTTTTGAAAATTATCCAGCCGCAAAACTGCATGGGCATATAACTAATAAATTCGATCTAATAGTGGCCATGCAGTTTTGCGGCTGGATAATTTTCAAAAGTGTATAAGTTATTTTCAATTGACACTTCTGAATACCGCGAAAAATAAAGATAGGTACTGGGTAGGCAGAACTAGGATTTCAAAAAAATAATAGTACTGTAGTGATTAACCTTTTCAAGTTTACATATAAATTAGCTGAATTAATTTTATACATTCTTAAGGTGACAGTCCATTTCCGACGACAACTGCAGCTGCTGGTTGCGACGTTACTGTCATTCATTGTCTTTACGTAACGTAATTTACTTTCTATTTATCTCTTTCGCAGTAATATATCAGTACGAGCGAGAAGCATATAAAGTAAAGTAAATTACGTTCACGATAGCGTTTATGTCAATGCCAAACTGATGGTAGCCGTACTGGTCATTCATTTTACTATGGAAATTGACAATAACATCGACGTGTCGGAGCAGTAGTGCAGCTGCGGTCAGAAATTGAATGTTACCATAACCGTCCACAGAGATGCGAAAAATACTTTATAAAAAGTATTTAAATACAAAATACAAATACTTCCTTGATATTACTATTTCAAATGCAAAATACAAAATAGTTTTTGAATTTGTATTTAAATACAAAATACCAAATAGGTATTTTCAAAATGCTTTTTAAAAATACAAATATTTTGCGATAAAAGATACTCTGAATAGTGAATACCTAGTCTGAATTAAAAAGTATTACTCGGAATTTCTGAGATGAAAAGACTCGTTATTGTTTGAAATCAATCCTCTTCTTCATCAATCAAATCTATAAAGTGCAAATTTCTAGTTGTTTTTAACCGGTAGGATGTATGGATGATGGTTTTTAACGGCCAACTTTTAGCCTCTCGTTAGTGTGATGAAAACGTCTCGTTTGTGTTTCACCAGGGCAGAAAAAATTGTCCTCCTCTCGTGCCTTGAAACCCTCGCAACACTCAAGATTCCACTTTTTTAACCACTCGCTACGCTTGTGGTCATGTGCGACGTTACTAAACAGATTCAACAGTTCCATGTTAAAAGAATGAGAGAGTTGCCAGGATTGTAACATCAGAAGAGATTGTAACTCCTACCTACCTACCTACCCACCTACCTACCTACTATAAAGTATTTTGTATTTTGAAAATAGAAAATAGGTCCCAAAAACTATTTCAAATAAAATACAAAACGGTTTTCTTCAAAAGGTATTTAAATACAAAATACTAAATAGGTATTTTGCATTTTGTATTTGCATTTTAAATACAAGTATTTCAAATAAGTCACATCTCTGACCGTCCACATACCTACCCATAACTATTTTAATAAATGCCGAGTGCAAATAAATTATGACTCAAATAATAATTTGAATGGTTGGCAACTTTAGTACACGGGTTACCAGTGGGAGTGGGGATTTCGCTGTCAAAGCAAGCCGTAGGCAGTTTCATAGTTTGACATCCAACATGGAGCATTCACTTTGCACTCTCAGTGCAGACAGCTATTTTGGGTGGATTTAGGTGGATTAGCTTGTCTACGCTGTACGAGCTTGTATATGCGCGATAAAGGACGTTGTAATACCTTTTTTTAATATTTCATAATAGAATTTTAAATAATAGTGCGTAACATTTCAACACAGTTTAGGTATAAATTTGAGAGTGATTATCTGAAACCGAAATCAAATTGATATTATGTTGCTTTCAAATATTTCTCATAGAGACCTTCTCGCTAGGATAACTTTGCACTGATTTGAACCAAGTGAGGGAGTGTGTGAAATTTGACATTAACGATGACATGACCACACTTTGTCATTGAAAATGCAATGCAGAATTAGCTTGGTCCGGCTCTAAGAACTTTTAATAGTGCTGTAAAACTGACGTGACAAAGCCATTTAAATCGTTGCAAACTGGTCCGATAGCGAGAAACGTGGAGAGATTATGTATGACTGGTTTTAGAAACGTAGCTAGATTGAAGGTATCTACATGAATGTATTGAATATAACTGACAGGAAGACTGTAATCGCTCACGTCGATCAAGCATCGACGTTAGCCAATTTGCCAACCCCACTAACTTTATTTCCCTGTTTTGTATCACGCCGGTGTTGTTCATTATTTATTCAGCAACGTGCACGGTATAGATTTTCTGCTACGCGCGTGCGTTGATAAAAAACCCCTCGACCAAAGTAATTTCAAACTTGTTTTGAACAGGGTTAGCAGCGCCATCTTGTGACCAGACTCTGTACTGGCGAGAGCGCGCCATCTGTGTGCCCGCGAAAAAATGTCGACGCTACGCGATTGAGGTTCCGATTACATTCCGTAGATGGCGTGTTTTTACTTTTCAACTAAATATAGACAATAGGAATAATGGAATCTGTTGGCAGATAACGAGATAACGCTAATTGATCTTAGCATTCTTTCACGACACTGTAGTTCGCACCAGCGTGTGAGGAGAGGATAGCGGGTTGGTCGTTTAATATATAGGCGCTAAATACCACATGCGCTAGAAGTATACCTAAATACCAGTCCAATACTTGCAAATTGTTTTGCGAATACACCGACCTCAAGGAACTGTTTATCTCTTAAGATATAAGTACTTGAGAACCCGCTGTCAAAAAGCTTACAACTTACCTACAATACAATTTTATTTACAATCGAAGTTACGCTCTGATTTTAAAGGTAACATTCCACATCTTTCTGACCGCAGGTGAACTTCTAAAAATCTAAATCTAAAAATCTGCACATCAAAAATATGTCCCAAGAAAAAACTATCCTTATTTCTTCGTATGGATGTATTTACGGATGTAGGTACACAGAACTGGATAGTACCTATGTACTTACTATCACTTTTTTTAAATCGCTCCTAATCAAAATTGACCACTATTTATCACCGAGCAAGATCATAGGAAACTAGAGAAAATGGTCGGCAAGAGAGGATCAAACTAGAGGACTGTGTCTCACTCACACTAAGTAGGTAAGTATGGACATATATTATTTGACTTATTGTTGACCTAATAATGTTGAAATTATTTTATAATTACGTCATCCTGTAGTATGACTTTCGGTCACACTGTTTTGTCGAAGTACTCAGTCCGGAACCTGTACATGTCCGTGGTGGTATGACGGGCATGGTGCGTGGTAGATGGAATAACTATAACTTGCAACTACCCCAGGAGCGTGACGGACACAATCCGCTGCGCTCAGTTGCGCAATGTGCATTTCGCCCGTGACCTCACTTCGCCTCCCAAATGACGTATCTGGCTGTAATGTACCACTAACATGTACCCTTCCAGACGCAAACCCGTAAAATGCGCCGAGTTCAGTCGTAAGTTAGAGATGGTTAAGGAAATTGCAACTTATGTTCTTTAATAAATTTGTTTGTTACACGGATATCTGCCGAATAGATGTTCGTAGCAACTCCAGGATGACCTTTGCTTTGCCTATGGTCCCCGGTAGTTTTGTCTCGTCTTGCCGAAAGTGCTCAATTTGAAATTTACCATCGCACTCGAGTCTAATGCATTTTCTATTCTATTTCTTATCGTACGAACATTCATCAGTACCGTACCTATATTTTTTTCCAAGTAAAATCTACTTACCTTGTAAAGCAAAGTTAATAAAAAACTAACCATTGTTTCTCAGATAACCTATCATGATGCACAATAATCAACTCCTGAAGGTAAGCAATTGCTATCGATTAAGATTCAATATAAGCGAGGCCATCGTTTATTGTTGCACGCGACAATACAAAGCCATACAAAGCTGGTTATAAGGATGTGTAGATATATAAGGATGCGCGATAAAAGGCGAGTTATGTACCAATAGCACATAGCGCCACGTACTGTCACGGCGAGACGTAGACAGTACCATGACTTCATACAACTTTGAAATTAGGGCGAGCGAAGCTTGCATAGCAACAGACAAGTAGAGCAGTTAAGTAACTGGTACCTACTGATGATGATACTTACTGGGATGATGAACTCTATTTTCTAATACCATTGATCCAAATTCGATTGTCAATTTTCCTTGTATGATGGGCTGTTAGAGGTTATCTGCAAAATATCCATCAAGCAGGTATAAATGACCATGCTCTTGTCGGTCAATTAAGGATAAGAAATAAGGAACAAGGTTGACCACCGAGTGAAGAAAAGTGATAGGTAGTATTATGGGTCTTACAAGACGTTTGGCGTGTATTGAACGAAATGAGAATTGTAAACTCTAGCTTGTTACACGCTAGGAGACTGCCCTTCGCGGTTTATAATCGAAAATATCGAGTAGCTCTATGTAGTTGCATTTTTCCTCAATATGTCAAACAAAAGAGCCACTTAAGAATTTGGGAGAACCAATTTACTTTATGAAGGGAGCGATAACCAGAATTTATGCTCTTCCATGTTCGTATGACCCTGATACAAACGAATTGAAGGCTGTCATCAAAATGTAGAATTCGCTTCGTGGTTTATTATCATTATCTAGTTACTCTATTTGCTTATTTTCCCTGAATAACTATTCCTATCAAATAAAATTGACACAACCATACAACGAATGGTATAGGATGCCGAATGCCTAACGTTGCGCTTTATACCCAACACACAGCGGTTTATGCCAATAATAACCAAAATTCAGGCTTTTCTTTATCTACATTGACCCTAATACAAACGAAATGAGAAGTGTAAACGCTACGTTAGCTACCTAAGGCTACTGATTACGATACTGCGTGCTGGCTTGTAGCCCTGACACGGTTCGCCGCGGCTAGGATCCCTTACAGGCCATCGGACACGATAACGTTGTGACATCAGTGGCACGTGCCGTCATTGATACGGTATGATTACTAATCTGTTTTTAAATTCCTGGGGGCTCATGTATGGAGATGACAGATGCTACGAAAACGAAGTCACATCACATCGACACATCAGTAACTTCTATATTTGGATAGCGTAGAAGTAAAAGTGTGATCAACCCCCTCCCCTTAAGGGGGCCACAGATTAAAAGTTCACCGGAAGATATCAGCCTGTCAGTTAATCGCAAAAGTGGACAGTTCCGAACAACTGACAGGCTACCATCGTCCGGCGAACTAGTAATATCTATATGGACCCCTTTAAATAGTTCTCTCGTACCTACTAATATGCAATTCTCATTGCATCCCATTCCTTAGAGGATTCCAGAATTAAAAAAATCTTTTGTCAATTCTCCAGGTTACAAACTTGTGTGCCTTTTTGCGTGACGAAGAAACAAACATCCCAATATCCAAGATTTCATATTTAAATTATAATATTCGTAAGATAGGATTTTGCACGCCCTATTCGAGTCTACGTATGACATGTTGCTTCTGCGAAGTCACTTTATCCTCAATGATTTAGTAAGATAGCGATTGACTAAGTGGTAAGTGGTATTATGGATGACGCGTTCCAAGGCATCCCCAACTATTTCCGCAGCGCATACATATGACTAATAACGTATAAACTCTTAGCTACTCTACTGCATCAGGTTTGCAGAATCACACTTGCATTCCATGGATTGTCTTAGTGTTATATTGTACCATGACTACCATGATGAAATTGATGAAAACCTAAAATACAGCAAGCTTGATGATAACTGCGTGTCTTTGTACGGTATATCACCCTCCTTAGGATGAATATTTGCCTCGCTCTACCCCTACAGCATATTAGAATAGTAAGTGCGATAGATCGACCATAAATATATTTCGACAAGACTGTAAACAAACTAATGTAGAAGAAAATTAAACGTAAAGCCTAGTAACATTAAACAATGAATGAATTATTTATTTATTTTAATTACTTCTTATTTATAACTACCGACACTTTCAACAAAATCACTTCTAATAAAAAAAACATTTTCGATTATGTTTATACATGCTACATGGCGGGACAACCACGTTTGCTTATAGTTTTGGCCAATGTCGGCACCTACTTTATTTATAATAACATCCAGCCAATGTAGTTATGTGAAGTATTCGGAATTTAGTCTTTATCTTACGCCTCAAGCGTCCACATACCAGACATACTTAATGGAGTAAACATCCTCGTATTAAAAGATATGCCGATAACGCCATATTGAAAGGTCACAAGAAAATCAGTCTACAAACTATTAACATTCCAGCCAACCATTAAGATGTACTCGTATTTAAATAAAGCATCATGGAAACGAATTTGTGCATGAAAAATGTAATTTTAGTAATTTGTATGTACAAACAGAGATAAGTGAAAGGTACAGACAGAGAGTCTTCATACAAAGTTATGTTTGTCATTACGAATATACATATGTAGATGACAAATTAACGTGATCCACATGAAGGGTACATGGAAAGAACATGTAAGAGTATTAGTCGCTTTTTTTGGAAAATTAGATATTTATCTCAAAATGCAGCTACTTAATGAACTGAATCGTCCATCATTATTTCTGTCATTTCTGATTCCATCATTCTAATCAATTCACTGTCAGCAGTAAGAATAAGAATAATATTTATTTCAAATAACCTTGTTGACAATATATGTATATATATATATATATATATCCTGTGGCCCCACACTAGGCTATGCCTGTGATGTGGCAGCCGGGTTTTCAATGTGTAAGCAAAAGGTTAAGAAGAAACTAATCTAACAAACTAATGTAATGTAATGTAATTTCTAGTATCATTACTTTGGCATAACTCCAATACTGACGGAAATTATTAAAATAATAGTACATTATTGCAGAGGCCGGGAAAGGACAATTCGTGGATGAGTTTCGATTTTGACAAAGAAGACGAATCCACGAATTGCTATTCCTGCTGAGGCATATATAGTGCTTTTCTCCAAACATGCGAGGAAATAAGCTAAAATAATTATTATTTAAGCATCAAGCATCACTCAAATCAAACCTTCACATCCAAAATGTCAAAAACAATTTCCCTCTTTAATTAATTTTTAAAAGTTAAAGGCACAAACTTATTCTGCCATTCAGTACCATTCAATATTCGTTCATTCAATATAATTGCGCAATATAGTTTGTCAAACCAACTTTTCAGTCAGTAAGAACCAAGAAAACTACACCCATCCTTTTCTTTTGGGTGCTAGTACTAGTGTAAGACAAAGATAGTATGATTCTCTTTGTCTATGTTTGAAATGAGAAAGTCCTTTGACAAACTATGTAAGCTTTATGAACACGGATGAGATTTAAAAAAAATATAAAAATAATCTTTGATTTTATTAAAGCAGTATTCGCACGATCATACACGTGAAATGATAGCTGATCGGGTCGTGTGGAAGCGGCTCGCGGCAATAATAATTGGCTGTTTGCGTTTTTTATTATTAAAAAGTAAAAAACACTACAGTAATAAGTTATTACTGTAGTGTTTTTTTACTTCCCGTCCGCTAGAACAGGACAGCGATAGTTTGATGTTTTTTAGTTAGAGTTTGACATTAACGAAGAACTTCCCGTACTATTTTTGCTACAGTAAGGTGAACATTTCCGAGCATATTGGAGAAAACTTCATTATTTGCCGTCATTCCTTCATGACACTCCCTACACTATCACTAAAAACGTCATTCCGTCAAAGAAATGTCAGTATCCATGATAGTGTCGGGGCCGTAAATGAACTACTTTACTTAGTTATAGACACAACTTTCTTTTACTTTAATAAAACTTGATTGTCGCGGAATTAACGTACATTTCTACATCGTTCCAAACTTTAAAACACGGTTACTCAAAATGTTAGGTTCTCAAGTTACTTTCAATGTACCATCACATAATATTTTGTATTTAACTTCAACTAAGAGTTCAAAATCATAACATCATCCATTTTACTGCCTTGGATAGTTTTTTAGATGACATTAAGTGCGTTATAAATTTGAAATCTCGACTTAGTATGGAGATTGCCAGTCTTTATTTTTAACTCACCTCTGGTAAAGGCATTCCAACGTGTGTTAGAATGATCATGAACGGCTCAAATAATTTGGAGGTCGGTATCGTAAATATTGTGCATTCCAATGTTGTACTCGGACCTGTTAATGACTATATTATGACTATACCTAAGGTTTCGCTGGGCAGTTTAAACCCAATTAAGGTGCCATATGTGGAACATGTATTGTGATTAAACATATACTTAATCAGCATATTTGGTCAGTAGTAGTTCGAAATCATCTAGTAGGTAGGTACTCATATTCAATTACACAAACGGGTCTAGGGTACGAACGGGGGTAGGGTAGGGTCAAACGGGTAGGTAGGTACTGCTACTTGCATGACGCCCTGGGTCCTCTGGGAACATTCTAAAGCTTTTGATTGTGTAAATCACATCACTTTAATTAGTGAACTTATTAGTAAAGTATTTACGTTATATCCTAATCCCCCTAAATCATATAATATAAGAGAGAAAGAGTCATCAAATGATATAGATAAGTATATTGTAGTCATTTCGTCAGAGAGCTGTTAGAAATGGGAACACCCCAAGGATTTATTTTAGGCCCATCCCTTTACCTTTATTGTACATACGAGCCCCGATGCAAATGATTTCGTCTAGTTCCGCGCAACAATTTTGTTTATTTTAATAAATTTTACCCATGACCCAGTAATGGGAACCATAATAGCAATGTTTAATGTAGTTTATTTTGATCGTATAATAAAATTGCATGAGACTTTTATTGCTGAAAAAAGGACTTTTCAAAAATCCAATTCATATTGTCCTCTCTTACAGCACTGCATGCATGCATGGGCTCGAAACAAAATTGTCAGTACATTGGCAGAGCCCTATTCCTTTCCCTGGTAATAGCCCTTTTCACATATGTTGTAATCCTACCCGTCAAAAAAAATAAAATATAAAAAAATCATTATTTTTTTCTTTCAGTACAAACGGTATTTCTTGTATTTGGATTTAGTTATTGCAGAGTATTACCATATAAAATTAAATTACATTAGTATAAGTATTAAATATTAGTAATTTTTAAACAAAAACATTATTTTTGAACAAACGCGAGAACCTCAAAAAATGGGGTCACCTGACGAAAACATATGCATCGGGGCTCGTAATTTGCTAAACAATGTAACATATGATCTGAAAACGTGCGAATAGCCGGAATATCCATACTCTCACTTCGTCAACGAAATGGAATCCGTGGCTATTAGAAATTCTACATGATGACTTCATTTGGTATCGGGATGCCAGCGATGCGTGCGAGTGCCCGTGTCACCTGATCACGCCACCTCGCATTTTTGCTATCACACTGATCAATTGGCGAAGGAATTTACTAAAGACAAGCTTTCATGTCTGAATTATGTACGTTTTTGTAGACAATCCATGTGACATGTTATTTGATCAGGGAATTCATAATTATGGGCGAGCACATCTTCAAGCAGCAGACAGACTCGATTCTTGGTCGAGTAGCTTGAAAATGTGTATCAGATATATTCGTATGTTAGGCTAAAATCTATGTACATAGTGTCTCAGGATTGTGTGTTAAGTAAAACATGCTACTCTAACCAAGCCAAGAGTTTGGTCGCAGTGGTTGGCAGGGTCAGTACCGACTAGGCTATCCTAGCCTCCTGGCCGTTAATAATGAAATATTACTATCATTTGGTTTCGATTCTTTTATTACATCATCAAAACAGCTAATTGTCTTACTTCCAATTGGCACTGTGTTGAAAACCCCATTTAAAGTTCTTCGCTGAAAGTTATGACAATGTTGATAATTTTTCACATCTCAACTTTATGATCAGCAAAGAGCGATTGCATGCCTGTGAATGCTCGTAACTGTAGTCGGCAAGTCGGCGCAAGCGCAACCTACATTCTGCATTCTTTCCGAAACCGTAACACGCCGCCTCTGCGTACCGGATATATATGTACATGCCACATTCAGTTCAATATCTTTCACATTAAAACTCACTTCTCTTACGATCCCCATACTGTCTAGAGAGCTATCGTGGCCTTTGATCGATAAGGATAAGCTGATTGTTAATGAATTTTGTGCATCTTAAATTTTAATTTTGGCATAAAGGTTATGCACAGATTATGACCATTAGAACTTGATTATTCAAAATTAGAGCTCATACGCATGGATTTATATCTGTCTTAGTTGTTTTGTACAAGTATGTAATACTTAAATAAAATTGAACAGAAATTATAATAACATTAAAATGCGTTTAAATAAATTGACAATGCCAAGAATGACAATGTCAATACATTAAATGATATCCGAGAGAAAAATATGTACTTCATCTCTTTGTCACTCGACGCTCAAAATTTTGTGGTAGCAACGAAGTTTCTAAATGTAGTTATTTGATTAACATAAACAGAATATAAGGTCTTGGTCTCCTGTCTGATGGACAGATCAACGAAATACTCTTTTTTCTTAATGTTACTCATTTGATGTATACGATAGACAATAGCCGGTGTAGGCGAATCAATCACTCCAAGTATAGATCATCCGAAGATGACTAAGATCTTCACATCAATGGAATGGATGGATAATATAGAAAATTCATCATGTCCATCAGATTTGTTACTAAAAAACAATGTGAAATTGTGCCCCTGTTCAACTCTGTGGGACGATGTGCCCCGACCAAATTCCTGAGCGCTTTCTCTGGCCACGCACGAGCTATGCGCGCGCAACGAAACTAACGAAAGTGAGCGCCCGCGACGCGCCACTGTCATCGCGTTGCATAATTACTCGCAATCTGACCACTGTTTGTAAACACAAATAAGTGAGCACGTATCGCATGATCGTATTTAGATAAGTTCATTATTTATAGGCGTAGTTGGGTTTTGATGAGAAGACGTGTTATTCAAAGATGAGGATTTTTCATTAGGTATTTTCACATGAAGTGAAGCGTAAGTGCTAATTGAATAATATGTTAATGCAGCCAGCAGCAGACGTTTTAAGGGGCCCACTGATTACCAGTCCGCCGGACAGTCAGTGGTCGGTTTTAAAGAAATAGTGCAGTTTATTGGATTGCAATCTACCAATAGGATAGGTAAAGGTAAGGTAAGGTGGAAAATGCCTTTCTAAGAAGCATTAGGTACGTACTTATTGGAATTTAAACGACACAAATTCAAGAAAATACGAGAAATTTAAAGTAATGAGAAATTGTGCGAAACTATCCCTAAGCATAAACATGCAACGTTTTGGGCACTTCTTTAGCGCTGTTACTAATGTTACTGATCTGAATTACTGCTTGTATAACAACTAAATTTTAAAGTATATTGGAGATTCTCATCCAGGATGTTTATACGTGCAGATCTGTAGAGGTAAAAGACATGGCAACAGGATGTCGCAGTTAGTAGGGCGGCGAAACGCACTAGGGAGCGGGACGCTCCGGCTCGCTTTCAGCTAGCTTTCTAGACAACATTTACTGCCATTGTTCAGAACAGAGAAAGGAAGGCACAGTGAGGATAGCACAGGTTTGTCACTTTTCCACTTTATTTCTATGGCGTTTTGGTTCAAACTAAAGCTAGGTATTATGTATCCTAGACTGTACAAAGTTTAGTGCATTCAGCTTCGCTGACCTGTTGTTCATGCAGTCATTTTCTGTACATGCAAGTATTTTCAGTGGCATTTCCAGTTATTGACACGCTTGACAATCTATACTCACTAAAAAAACAAACCAATTACCAGCTAGTTGCTGTTCAAATATCAGTATACCTACTGAATATTTAACTTTGAAACTTTAACTACAGAAATACGAAATTTTCTTTAAATACGTATGTAGGTATTTGTTGGAGACTCAGTGACTTTTTTGCCTATTGACTATATTTTAAAAGACATATAAATTTATTTGTAAATTTGTAGGGATTAGTTGTCAAGCGGACCCCAGGCTCCCATGAGCCGAGGCAAAATGCCGGGATAACGCGAGGAAGAAGAAGAAGACCCACGTAAATTTATTCCGTAGCTACTGTAATTGTATTTCTCATATGGAGTAAGTATTTCAAATATGTTTGATTTATCGCATTGTTTCCTTAAAGTCATACAATTTTAAACCATTTCAAATCGTCGCGAATTTCCTGTAATCCTGGCGCACCCGGATATATCGCTCGGCTGCGCATCGTCATACAAAAAAACAGCAAAAAAAAGCGACGGTCATAATCCGGCAATAGAGATCGGCTGTGTTGCCAATGAAGCATTTTATCGTGAAACCAGTTCACAGCAACAATGGCGCATTGTTAGGAGCGGGAGTCGTGAACCCTGTCGAAGAAGCTAGAGCCAATGTCTTTCACAACTATGTACTATCGTCAATCGGATTAATATCAATTGCTCATCACTGAGAACGGTTGAGGTCCTTTGGATATATAGATGCAGGGGCCTGGATATTCATTGATGTGTTTACCATCCTCAGACAGCAGCTTATCGCCCATTTGCGTGTTCTCTTCAACACTGGCATGTCGTTACTACTGTATAGGTAATCTATTCAGGTATGGATATGGTGGAAGGCCTATTCTAATTTGTTTTTCTATAAATATCAGAATCACGTGCTCTGCGACGCCCCCAGCGGGTGACCATCAAACAATGCGAGGTGGAATCTGGAATGTGACCCGCCTACAAGGCCGCATCGCATCTCAAACCAACTCCAATATAATACACAGAAAACGCCGTATCTACATTCGAGTCTCAACTGGACAAAAGACGTTACTGCCGCGTGAGTAGATAGATTCCATTGCTATACGGTAGCTGTTAAATTCCTAGACGATTCATTAGCGTTCGTTGATTAATCGATAGCATAATAGCAATGTTTTATGCATGAGGACAAGTCAATTCGGAATGTGTAGCCGGAAAATATGTTACTGGAAAAATTACCCGACATTCTGGTACGTGTTTTAGACATGCGAGTTAATATATTAATTACTTACCGAAGCCATCAGAGTCACTGGCTGGATACGCCGGACATGGTTGCACCATAGTCGCAGCTCGGGACAATACGTCCAACGGGGATTCAACCTTCTCCATTTTATGTACCTGAAAACAGAGCGGGTTTTAAAACCATTGTCTTGAGCGAGTATTTAAAACATTCAGAAAACAAAACAAGCCAAATTGCCCGCCGATACTGGCTCCTACTTTAATAATATAAAAATATTTGAGCATTGTTCGACTTAAACATAATAATATGCTGTCATTGTTTTGGGTTGTAAGTACGTCATTTGCTAAATATATTTGACACCACCGCTGTTCGGTAAGCTAAACAATGACTGCTTCAAACAAGGGGTCTTAGCGACCAGTATTATAAACTGAAACCGCTTTGATCGAGCGAAATATCTTAAGAATTCATCGGCAGACGTGTCTAATGGAGTATAAATATTTTTGGCGAAGGGGCAACGATGTCTATTATAGTATAAATATTTCTGGCGACAAAGCATTGCAAACATGTCGCAAAGGCCGCATGCAAATAGTTCGACGGCGGAAATTCCTAATCGCACGTAAACGACTAGACGGTGGACAGACGCGAGCCAAGCCGTACGAGCACTCACGTAAATAAGGCGTATCCTGGTAGCGCAAAGTCGTATCTATTTATGTGTTAGAGGAGTATGCGTCTTTATTCTCCCACGGACACGAAGAGGCAGATCGGATCAAACAAAGAGTTGTGAAACGTGGATCGACCGCATACCGCGGCGGGATCGGGAACGCGGCCAATGGTCCACGCTATGGCAGATAAGACATTCTCGCTGCGTTGTAACGGATTTGATAGATGGTATAGTTGAACGGTTGAACACTATGGCTTTCTATTAAATTCCATATCGTTATTTTCTTTGAATGTGACAGTTTTGTTTGATTAATGTGGCAAATTAGTCGCTAATCTTAAAACATATTAGTAAGTTGCACCAATTAGATTTGACAAAGTGTCGACGATACATTTGATATAAGTAATATATTTTTATAATTTACAGAAAGAATTTTATCAACTAGACATTTAAGCTTATTTGGATAATTTACTTAGATCAAATATTATTAATTCGTTTAAGCAATGTGTGGTAAATAATTCCAGAGTAAATTAACTAATTAGTAAGTTACTTTAATGTATTTTTTTGTTGCAAACATTAGGATAAACAACGAAATCATTAATTATATTATCTCTTACACCGTGAGAATGTGACATTCATCAAACGATATACAGATATGATATGACATTATGATTTGATTGCTTGGGAAGCACTGCAACAAACTGACCTTACTAAAAGATGCAGAGATTGAATTGTACGGAACAATTACTATCATTATAGTAAATGAGCACGGTGGCAAAGTCACGGATACAATTGACCACCATGAAGTTCTCAAGCACACGGCAAAGAGTTCGTACACAATAAGAAAGATAATATTCCCATATATGATATAATCACAGATCTCATTACACTAAGTACAAAAGCTAAAGGTAAATTAAACTTTGAAATTCGTAGTAAAATCAAAACTGGATTCATAGTTCTTTGTTGCATGATACGCGCCAAATATTGTGATAATAATAAACGAGATTCGCATGGTTAAATTGGCATACCACGCGAAATATTTCAGCGATGGCCAAGCGAGGTGATAAATAAAGAAACATGCTTATTAAACCACTATCATTGGCTAAATCATTCAGTTTTATTGTTCACTTATTGAGTTAAGGCATTGTATGCTTTAAATGTAAATAGATTACTATGTTCTAGCAGGCTCCTAGTCTTGTATCCATTCTATCTATACGGGACAAGATATTTTAAATTTTATATTTCCTTTGTTGAAAACCACAACAGCAAAAACATCTCAATTTTCGTTAGTCGTAAGCCTGAGAATCACGGGCCGCATGGTGTGACTGTGAGAACTTTCTTTTATCACATGTCAGCGGCACTGAAACGGTCTACGATTAAACGGATTCCACGCATATCTGGAACATTTCAACGGATCCTGATGAATCATAATGAGCACAATAATGGATGTCAAATTCTTGGAACGCAGGATGACATTGAACTTACAGGAGTGGACATTCCTTTAGACAATCTTGGACAAATACGAGGTGTGGATGAGTGCGGGTAAACAAGATTCTGGTATGACGAGTGATGGGTACGTTAATAATGTGGAATTCGGTTGATACATTAGGCACAATAGAATTTTTCTGGCCAGAGGCGAAGTCACGAATTGTGCGGGCACGCCGACTGAAGAATTTCGTTTCGACACATAGGTATGTATGGTAGGTACCTAAAGTTGTAGTAACAAGACAAAATGAAACTTATTGCGCAGGTAATAGTAACATGAAGGTAAATGTAGATGGTCACGCAGTTTTGGGTAAAATACAGAAATTTTAATTCGTCGCCTTGGAAAGCATCAGTCATTGGACGTTTGGCATCAACACGACAAGCGAATAACAAAAATTTTGTGATTTTAATCATAATTGCTGCTGATGGAAATAAAAGTATTCAAAATATCTATAACATTCTTTATATAGGTAATCTTTATTGCATTTAAATGAAACACAGTGGGTACAAGTAATTACAAAAGCATTTAAGTTATTTATTACCTACGTAGAAATATTTAATGGAAATTATACATGTACCTACTTATGTAAGTTGTGTAAGGTGTAATTAATTATGTTTGATGTCTGTATGTTGTGTTTTGTGTTGTTTGGAGTAGCAATTAATAAAATTGTGCGTGCTATTTCACGTGCAGATGACAAAAGGTACAGTCAGCATTAAAAGCGTGATGTATAAAAATACCGAATTGGTTTTTATAATTTTGCAGAGATCAATATATCAAGTTCAGGAAACAACAGTTAGGGAAACTCGTGAGTAGCTAATTTAAAATTATGGAAAGATAATACAGAAACGGAATGTTAGGTTATAATAATATTATACTTTAAAGTAGAGATGGTCCAAATGTAAATTCGGCATATTCGGCAAGTTTTCCAAGCTTCGTATTCGGCCGATTTATTTGGTTAAGAGCCCTTCAACGTGCACACTAGCGCCACAGCTAAATAATCGTGATTATTTAAATTTAACGAAAGATATCGAAAAAAGGGGGCCGCTACGTACTGTATTGAGTTTGTAAGTACCTTTTGAATACATCAGATTAGTTTTTATGTTGCTGGATTTGTCATTCTATGCGTCCAAAGTTAAAACGGCCGTTTTTGTTTTGAGTTCCTAGATCGACGAAACCAGCAACATAAAAACTAGTTTGATGTATTCAAAAGGTACTTAAATACACAATACAGTACGTAGCGGCCCCCTTTTTTCAATATATTTCTTTTAATTTAAATAATCACGATTATTTAGCTGTGGCGCTAGTGTGCACGTTGAAGGGCTTTTAAGGTGCCGAATATTCTGCAAATATTTTAAAAATGTTTATCTTGATGCTACCCTGTAAAATGTGAGCTTCTCCGGAACTTTTAAAGTACCTACTCTCTCCCATCAGGTTTTAATTAAAGCACATGATGAGACATGCTGATTCCATACGATGTTTTGAATTTTTGATTATTTGGAAAGTTTGCGAGTCCCATGCCTTTAGATCGGTTGTTTCAATGCCTTGCCTAGGAAGAGATTCATCATTAGCTGCTTTAATATGTAGAATAGTGTAGCGATTTCAGATGGTTTATTATGTATGGTTTAATGATTTAGGTGAACTGAATAATTCGGCCGAATATTCGGTTCGGCCCATCTCTATTTTAAATTACCTAAAGCAGGGACCTACGTACGTACTTAAGTAGTAGTGGCGGTGAGTAAAAATATATATTTATAAACCAGCCGAAGCTAATTTGGCTCTGCTTTCATGAGCTTGTCGTACAAGCTCAACTGTCTGAAAAGTACACTGAGAGAAAAATCATCACCAGGAATTAAAAAACAGTTCTGTACTGGGGGAAAAATTAAGTTTTAGTAATAATTATGGACGTTTCACTATTTCTGTAAAGTTTATTTATTTCTACAAACAGCTCAGTAATCCCAAATATAATTTCAACAAACAGATAATAGAAATTGCAAGAACTAATAGAAATTGCAAAAGTCAATTTGTTCCTATTAGTTAACTCTCCTTGTCCCCGGATTAAGTTTATTTTTGTAATTCTAAGTGTATTTTTGTTGTACTTTTCTCTCAGTGTAGGCAAGCCGATGGGAATTGAGTTCTGTTAATGCATTAATTGACCGAGTGTTAGCTAATGTCCAGATGTTCTCGTCTACATGTCACATTTCTCAACCGATTCTCGTGAAACTTTGTGAGAGGATCCAAGAGCTAATTTTTTTTTTGTCAATTCATTTTTAGTATTTTTTTAAATGTCGGAGCCATGGGGTTTTGCGAGGTCTACAGCTCACAGAGCCACTAGTTTATAATACCCATATAAGACCTGTTTGATTGAACCAACCGCCCCGTTTATTGTCGAAATTCGCACCAAATTTGCGCGCTATTATGGTTTCTAATCGATATCAACAAGAATGTCTTTTCAGGACAGATGTTCGTTGCCCAAAGTTTACGTAAAACGTTATCACCTGCTAGTCTCCAGACGAAAACCACATGGTGGTCGAACCTTGACATTCCGAAAGTTAAAAATAATAATCATTTTCCTACGCCAGTCCAATCCAAATCCGACCTTATAGAATACAACTTTAGGTAGTTTTTGCATTGTTACCGGTAGTCTTATTAGGGCTAGCCCGCATTTTGGGGTGCGGTGCATTTACGCCGGTTGGTAGGCTACCCCTGCTGCGTAAGCGTTTCGTGGAGTAATGTCGTAAGTTTTATAAAGTTTCTATTTACATACGACGTTTTTGTTCTGAGATGGCAACGCGCACGTGGCCGGAGGGGCCGCCGGGAACGAGCAGATGTTCCCTTTGAAGTAGGGCTGCCCAAATGCTATATAAGTAAGCATCCCTTTTATAACTATAGGTACATGGTCGCCTTGTAAGGTCTCAAATTAGAAGCGTTGATTGGTAAGGCGAAGAAAAATATTCTAAAATAAAATACTTTCGTACTTAAATTACTTGCCATATTACCAAATTACTTAGTCGAATTACCTATTCGTAATGTCTCAAAACTAAAATTAGGGCTGCCAGATCCAAATAGGTACAATTTCAGAATTTTGGAGCATATGAAGCAATAAGGGGTCATCCATTAATTACGTCACACGTTTAGGGGGAGGGAGAGGTCAAGAAAATGTGACATATTGTGACATGGGGGAGGGGGGAGACACAAACTTTGTGACGTCACTTTAACTTCATCAGTAACCGAAAATTTATTTAAATTATTTTATTCGCTGTACATTCAAATAACAAGTTTTTAAAACGATAATCGTTTTTATTCGTTTAATTTTCTATCCTAAGCAGTTTTGAGTTATAAAATTACTAATATTTATATCGTCAAAAATATTTTGATAAAATATTAATAATACTTAGGTACTTACTTAATTCGATTTGGCGATTTCGTAGAAAAAATGTGACGTCACACTAGGGGGGGAGGGGTTTGCCAAATGTGACCAAGTGTGACAAGGAGGGGGGAGGGTCAAAAAACCTAGAAATTGGTGTGACGTAATTAATGGATGACCCCTAACGGCATATTTTCTATTCCATGACAGGACAGGAGTAATGAAGACTCCCGGATTCAATACTTGCTCATCCAAGACGCGTTTTATCGGGAGATTTTTATATCTCGCCGGGAGTCTAACGAAATTTTGGGAGAATTCAGTTTCAGAGTAGGTAATTCCGACCATCAGTTCGCCTGATGAAATTATGACGAAGTTACATTCTATAGAAGTTTGCCATGCTTATAGTCGGGATTCTACTGACATTTTTTGTGGTCTTCGATAAAATATAGCAAATACCGTAATACCTACCTGGTATACGGTATTATGAATCTCCTAAAACTATCTATAATCGGGCAACAAGATGCAATGGATTTAGAAGATTGAGACATTTACAATTACATTTAGATTCATTTTTATTTCTAGTGAAACTGACTCCAGCATCAACTTCGAAATTTTATCCATTCTAGATTACTTTGGGGCATCCATATAGCAACTTTAAAGGCGTGATCTATAAGTAATACAGCAGATGCGACCTAAGGCATATGGGAAATGAATCTGCCGGGTCACATTGGTTAATCACGCGTTATCGACGCGTTATCTGCCAGTGCCACATGCGTTCGCACAGACCGAGCATTCCAAATATGCAAGCGAGTTGAGCGAGTTCACGATTCACCAAGAACCAGTATATTCAAACCTCTAGGACCGTCACAACTATGCCTCATCGGAGTGTGCTCTTAGAATGGTCAGCACGAACATTTTGAGTCTGTAAGCGATCGTAGTGACACCCCTATCGGTCGCATTCCGCGCTATTATGCTCGCGAGATTCCACGCTCGAAAATAAGGCCATTACATGCTCCTTACAGCTTTGACATAGGGGTCGTAATCGCATGAACATTTTTTTGCTGTAAGTAGCGGCGAATTTTTTGCTCGGCACTCGCAAATCAAACCGGTACGTGAGTACTAAGTACGCAGTGTATTGCGAGTAATGAAAATCAAAACAGTGGGCGATTTGATCTGATTGTCGCGGTGCCTTATTGTAAAACATCATACAAAAGTATTATCAAAGCATGGAAACTTATCACTTTGTATGAATTCATTGTATTTTATATTGAATAAGCAGGTTGCTGCATACATATTTATACATTTTCAATTTAAAACTACATATTTTTTCTAATAGGTGTTTTAAGCTTGGAAAATAGATAATAGGTCATCTATATCTGTCTGTAGCTATGAAATACTAAGTAGATACCTACGTATGAACATGACAATCATAAACAAACATGATCCTGTATAAATAGGTGCAGATATCTTTGATATAATAAATTAATCTATAAATGTTTAACTAGTCCTCAATAAAAGCTTGAAGAATGCAACAAAATCTGTATAAATTCATACCTAGCATAAATGTAAACATCAAGGAATTCAAGTTGGTAGAAGGTACTTACTTAATTTATTCCCAATTCGATATCCCGTCCTCGATAAGCAGCAATTAACAATGTCCTCGCATAAATACAAAGAACAATACTTTAATCAGCATTAGATTACGCCCAGTAAAGTGTTTTAACTCCAATAAGTTAGGAAAAAGTTCATAACAGCGCAACTAAACCGGTGACGAACAAAAATCAATACGGCATTGCAAAAACTGTTTAGTTTCACACAACTCGCTGCCAGTTCACTCGGCGCAAAAAAACACACTGAATCTTAACGTTGAACATCCATTTTACGTCAATTGCACTGTCGTATTATTTGTTGTTATTTCATAAAACCCAACTAGCGCGCCACGACACTGTTGACGAAATAATCGCGTTTGACATTTGAGCCGAGCCCACAGCTATTGGAATGCAGGGAATGTCAAATATTTTCAGTGCCGCCATCTATGTAATGGAATGTTAAACGTTACAACGGCGGCGCACTGGAGTGCTTGCTTCTTTGAGCATAAACGGCCTACACTTTTTACAAAGCCTGTTTTAAGCAAAAACATTGAGTAAAAACGGTCGAAATTATTAAAACTATAATCTTAGAGTGGATAGCCGCAAGCTAATACAAATATATCACTGAATACAAAAGTAAAGTAGCACATTTGCGAATCTAACTAATGGAATGCGACCAAGCTAAGGCCGCCGTTCTACGTCACAGCCGCGCAGGCGTGATGTTAGTCCGTCTGCTGCAGGGTTATCGACACACGTTGGAAAGAACCAGGGTCAGGCTTCATTCCTCAGTGCATGTAGCATAGCGAATAAATGCTTGGTTTCGGTTCGGTACTTTAATTAACATTTATAAGCTGTAATTACATACAAGAGAAATATCTTAGAGATTTCTACGAATTTATAAATGATAACTGGCATGAAATATTCATGTAATAAATTATTAGTCTCATTAATTTTCGGTACCAGTACCTGTTGCCAAAGGCTTTTTGCAGGTTCGTTAAAGTAAAAAAATGTGCTCGTAAGCATTTTACATTATGTTGTACTGCCACAATCGTTTAGCGCCATCTGTTAGAAATATCTGATAATAGCAAGTTAACTTGGTAGCTTTTCCTACACAATAGATAGACAACATTTATTCTAATTCAATATTTTTGCTCGAGATGGCAGTATATATGCATCAAATATTTTAAAATTCATAAGATGAAAAGTAACTGGAGACGCCTTGTCTGTCATTTTCTGTACAAAACAGTCTGCCGATTTTTGCGGGAGGGGCATGTCAAATGTAATGGCTATTCTGTACGTAACGTACAAATAGCCATGTCAGATAAACGTCAGTACATACAAAAGTTTGCATAATATTGTGCAAGGTTTTCGGCAGAGGGGTAAGCTCCTAAAGGCGACTCCAGTTATTAAATTCTCTATGCTCCAAACAGATCATCGGTGCGAATTGATAGTTTTTAGTGTGGATGAAACATGGTATGTCCCCGATTTTTTGAAAAGGTTTGGGCCGGCCACCACCACCATCACCACCAGATGATGCCACCAGCATTATCTGTGTCAAGGTTTGGGCGTATAGATGCATAGTCTATTGTAGGTATCATAAGTAGGTTGGTTGGGTAAGGTAGGTTACAAAAATGAAAGGAAAATAATTTTACATGACACAATATTTATTCCATCTAACAAAACACTCGTTATAAACCTCAGTACAAATCAACAGATTTTTATCAACATAAAACAAGGGTATGGACATCTGCATCCCTACTCAGCAATTGAAATATATGTAGCTTTAGTAACTAAAATCAAAATTACTTTAGATGAACATTATTTTACGAAAACTGCCATGAAAATTTATTTGATCTTTCTTACCTAAATAGTAAACTTGAAATTATAATAGATTAAGTAAGTCGACTTACTATGACTGGCCCTTTCCTTACTTGTAGGCACCCCCAGCTGCAAAAGTTCACGGCCACTTTATGAATGAATTAAAATGTCTATATACGACGTAGTACAGACATATTTTCCCGAATGGCGCGCGGTAGCATAAGGTACCAACATGGTAATGGGACCAATAAGTTTGTGTGAGATGCCTTTTATGATACGACTCGCACTGCATTTCGCGCGCGCTACCTATATACCTATAGCAAGCAGTCGTATCATATCGCACCCCCGCCTCGCATCTGAGCCGATCAGGGGGTCTAGCCAAGATAACAAACGTACATCGTAACAAGTGCCAAAAGAAAAGATAAAATATATTTGGATGACAGATGCCACGACAGTAACTATTTCCATACATTATTCAAGATTCTTGGCTAGGACCCCAGGTACCTAATCATGGGGCCCCGTCACTGTCAAGTTAAGGGGTTATTAAATTTATGTTTTTGCCGGACACTTTCTCCTACCTTGCTGCTAAGAGAAACAGGGAAACAT
Organism: Cydia fagiglandana; assembly: GCF_963556715.1. Taxonomy (NCBI): domain Eukaryota; kingdom Metazoa; phylum Arthropoda; class Insecta; order Lepidoptera; family Tortricidae; genus Cydia; species Cydia fagiglandana. Next base: position 14,343,454 of record NC_085938.1, read on the forward strand.
TATGTACTTTTTACCTTTCTCTGTCCCTCTTAGCAAAAAGTGTCCTGAAAATGGATACATATGTATGTAACCTCTTTAGAAAGGGCTTTAATCTGTTCTGTTTTGTTCACTACATATAATTTTGATAATAAATACACAATGTAAATAATGTATACATTTTTCTATTTTCCGGAAGGCAAACAATTTTTATTGCTAATTAGCAACCTAATAAAGATTTAAAAAACGAACGGATTAAAGCACCTAACCTAACAGTGTAAGGGCCACTTGGACCATTCACTAACCCGAGGATAACCGGTTAAACCTGAAGTTGCCATAGATACCAGCACAATTCGACACTGGGTTAGGTTTAACAGGTTAACCCCGGGTTAGTCGGATGGTGCAAGTGGCGTTTAGTTAACTAAGTTATAATAATAGCTCATTGAATAATTCGTTTTAAGACCTTTCTCCGACCAAAGATTCAGTAAAACCAATAACATTTATTATTTATGTACAAATTGGACACAATACAAAATACATCTTAAATAATTACGAAAGTAACTATCCGTCAAAACCCGTTCCTTATCGCTTCCGGTGCAAAAGTGCCCATAACACTCACGGCATTACCCCGCTGAATGGCTATGGACAGCCTCTGCACCAGAAATGATTCGGAGCGGGGATCCTCTCCCTTTTGCCTGAGTCGACGGCCTATGTCACGCACAAATTGTTTCGCGTCAGCACCCCAGCAGCCCGCCGTTTCCACCGCAAAAGGGACGAAAATATAACCCGAGCCCAAGGGAACATACTTTTGGCGCTTCACCGCCGCCTGAGACTCGGCCGCCGCTCCGGCCGCGCGTGCCGTGCGACTGATATGAGAGGCGGCGAAGGTGCTGACGCACGTAGCGTCCCAGACCAGGCACCGCCCTCTCTCCCACGGCACTAAGGTTAGGCCATCAGGCCGCTTGCCGTCCGTGCGACTTAGACCCGGAGGCTCAAGCACAGTTCAGTAAAATATTTCTGAGCATGATAAGTAGTGGACCATTCAGCATTTTTAATTTATCCTCGTGCCGCCCAATGTACATTAGAGTGTACACTCAGTTTCGATGGAATGTGAACCTTAATTAAAAACAAAGTAGGTAGCATTTCATTTGTCTCGTAAAATTTTCGAACAAGAGAAATTCAACCCAATTGAAAATACAACAATAACTTTGGGTATTTTGTATGGAGGTTGGTACAAGGATAATTTCAAGTTACTTTATTATTTTCATGAAAAAATGTCAGGATTGGTATTTTATTCTCACACATTTAGGTTACCTCATCGTATGTTTAATGTTTATAACACTTTTACAATGTTTTCAATAATAACTAAAAATGTAGGTAGGCTTTTAAATTTAAACTTCCATATATTTAAATGAACTTTAGTGAGAGAAAGGCCAGTTTTAAAGTAATCATCACATTCATATACTATTCTTTATTATAATGTATATAATAAACATCTCACTTGGGATTCTTAATAACTATACTATACCTAAACTAATAATACTCGTAAATACATAAATAGGTATTTTTGGTAATAATTTGGTTCCGTTAGTTTATTCCAAAAATCGTAAGTTATAACAAAAACATTATTTAAATTAGAATTAAACAACATAGTGGACATGATTTATTAAATACTTAAGTAAAATTTAGGTAGTAATCTTATTAACATGTAATTTGATATTTTTTATTCTATTTCACAGAAAAATACAGGAAGGTTTAGGCAATAATGATTTTGAATCATGGGTAGATATATTTATTTTCATCTCATATTTATTTCATAAATATAATATATTATATCCTTTCAACACATCCATAGGCATTCTCTAAGTGTATGTATAAATAAGTGATAGGTACATAGACGACAGATATCTTTAATCCATTACAAGTGTCAAATAAATTTAGTCATGTTATCAAACTTAAAACCTTAGATCAAAAAAGTAAAACGGACAACAGTGAAAAGTACCCAAGCCATACGAAGTCAATGCAATGACGAGTTTTTAATGTTTGTACTTGCCTCTTTTGCTACATTTGAAAATGAAAAATATTTATTTCGTAACCTATTACAAGTAAACTTTCCACATCTGTGCCGATGCCTCTTTTTAAGTAATATAACTAATAGAGATACTTGTATAAAGAAGCACCGCTTTTCCGTAATAGTAGCTTATAATTCGGCACCCTTGCATACATATTTTTGAACGCAGAGGTGCTAAGCTAAAACTATTGCTGCGCAGAGGCGTTCAAAAGTGCATGGATAGATGTCGACCGTATAAAGCCTTAATATTACGGTTGAAACATCTCCATGTACTTTTGAGCGCCAGTGTACATGTTGGGTGTGTGTATTTGAAATGTTTGCAAAATTATCAAGGGTAAGGGATTCAAGATATCATTCATGTCATTGGGAACTTCTTAGGTATCACATTCATACGTTTTCTATCTAACTAAATACGTTTATCGTACGTGTAAATAATTTTCATAACCCTTACGTTACGTGCTCTATCATACTCCGGTTAACGTCCTACTTGTATATGTTACACTTATTTTAACTTGTAATACATTGGGGGACGGTTCGTATTAAATAAAATATTTTACGATAACTTTTATGGATTAGTATTAAGGGCCTGAGTTAGAGAACCTCGAAGTTAACTAGTTTCCTGAAGGCTTAAGAAGGATTTGTGCGGATAAGTCGAAATACTTTCAAATCAGTACTTAGGTATATTTATTTAATATTAGGAAGGAATATTGAAGATTGTATTGAGCTCAAAATGATTTTAGTGAAAGGACAAATGTCTACAAAGGAAAAAAAGGAGAAATGTGCGCCGCCTTAGGTTGGAATTTTCGAAATTACCTACGTTAATTTTTAATGCAAGGCGCTTGACTTATGTTAAGGCGGTTAGATGGCATTGATTTGGATATTACTCTTACTCTTGAGCATATTTTAGTTACTGTTAATAAATGCCAACGCCATAATGATAGAACTTGTTCACCTTAAATTAATACCGAAACACGATAGGTACCCAATACCTCCCTAAACTGAAAATCGTAATTAGATTCCAAAAAAAGTAAGACTGCAATAATTTGTTTGTAAAATAGTAAATTCCTTTTTATAAATAAACACGCTAAGATAATTTATTTATTGGTAATTCTACTCCTATTATTTATAAAAGTACTTTTACTTAGTTATTTTTACCTGTTTTTTCATAAATACAAGACGCGCTAGTAAAAAGTGGCAACATTTTTTGGAATCTTATTATGATTTTTAGTTTAGTTGAACAAAGCATTATTTTAGGCGACAAGTAAAGTATATTACTAATATTAATATGTAACTAACTTGTTTATCGATTTACTTATACGTTGCATAACTATAGAGAGTTCTACATAGTCAAGTTGCTAGAAAAAAACAACATAAATGCTACCACATTTTAGGAACGCAATAGTTTACTTATAGTATGGGCGACTAAGAAACGTATGGTACCACTATAAGTGGTGGTTAGTGGCACCACATAGAAGCCAGACACCACATACACAATTACACACAAAGCCATGTTCCTTGAAGAAGAAAAAAAACCTTTAGTTTATAGCTCTCTTAATAAATCGTTCTACTTCATTGCTTAACATTAGGGAACTAATCCTTCACGTTTTAATAACTTTACCGTAAATTAAAGAGTTTTTCAAACCTTGTAGAAAGGCGCTGAGGACCTGTCGTTACATAGGTACAAGTGGGGCACAACACAACAAAATGTTCGAAAAAAACCGTTCTGCCAAATCTACCTAGACATGACTCAGTCAACCACATCAAACCACGCAAACCGAGAAGGTAATCTAAATTATTTTAATTCCAACATACCCATTTAAAGTTGGGCGAAGGCCTATCTAGTGCTCCGGCTACTTGGTGCAGTTCACCCACTAAACTAAAACTAATAAATATACCGATTTCATAAGCAAAACCGCAGCAATGGGACCTAAGGATCACATTAAGTTCTATAATTACCTATGTATAAAGCCTAGCTTGTTTGACTGTTATTATAAAACCAGTTGACTCGGGCTTTCAATATCAGTCAATAAATTGTTTCTGATATTGACATTATTGACCCATTTTGTCTTAGTATTGAAGTTAGATGCTATCGAACTAAGGACATAAGTATAATAAGTATATAAAGAACTTTGTACGGTTCACGCTTTAAAATACATATACATTCCTGTTAAACTCTTTACCTCATTATATAAACTTTCGTTGCTAATCGCTCATTTTGGTAATAAGCCTTAAATCTCTAGAAAATACATATGTGCATAGCAAGACTTCTCTTGCTATGCACATATGTACAACGTCCCTGCGAATTTTATTGAGAACATAATTTTATAAGCAAACCCGCAGCATCATAATATCCAGTCCTCCTCTGTTTTCCACTAGAATTAAATCAGCAACATTGTATGATGCACCATTTTGGCTAATGTTCAAGAATGTCGTCCAACCGAGAGCGTAACTAACGTGAAACGTTCTGTTGAGATTTTGTCAAGATTTTTTAAAGACTATTTTATTTTTCAGATAGAATCCGTAATCGGTAACCGATAATCGTTATTTAAGTAAATCGTATTTACTTAACTGAATATATTATGAAATATTACATATTTGGTTTTGTTATTTTCGAATAACCAATTTCAAAGTTTCAACAACAATTATCATCAGTCCAATGTGGAAAAACAAGTCGAGATGCGAGTTATATTTAATTTGATTTACAGGATAAATTGATCCATTGCGCGTTGATTTCGAAGATAAGTATAAAGCTTTTATTCAAGTTGTTTTGAAATCTTGGATAGGTACGTAGTTTGATACGTAGGATAACGGGTTGGCTTAAAGTAATGAGAAATTTTGTTTTCGGACATAAAGACAAAAAGACAATGGCCATGGATTTCTGGATGTTATATTGAAGAACTATGCAATATCCAACATTAGAACCAAATTCAAGAATGAAGTAATTGGCCTCCCTTGTGTTAGTTTACGTAACATGCTTCTGACCGTTTGCTTTTCACTTTGGACAAACTACCAAGTACTCTCTGACTGATCGTTTTGTAATTACACGGTAAAATTTATTTTATTCTATAATATTTTTGCCTACTATCGCAATATACATATCAGAGTATATAATATTTGCCAAAATTCTTCGATTGATTTAAGTCTTGGGGATATTCTAGGGTTGGAAACGTTTAGTCGTTTTTCCGCGAGAGCCTAAAACCAGTTAAAAACGTCATTGCATACATTTTACCAAAATATGATACATAAACAATTTTCTCTAAATATCAATCAGTTGCAGATTTCATGAAAATGTTAATCAGTTAGCAATTGTGAATGATGGCATGATATAGATAACAAGCTAATATGCCGAAATAATTAAAATTAACGGCAATAAAACAGTTATGGAATGTAAATAAAACGTTGTCCAAAGCATGACGCAGAGGGTTTGAACACAGTTATGAGAAATCGGATGTGGGAGATGTTATAGTATATATAATGTTTTCTTGTAATTTAAAATATGCTCTTGTTTGTCACTGTAAAATTTCGAAAACCCACAGCTATTGTCTTTTTTTTTATATTTCCGAAAACGAAAATTCTCATTACTTTAAGCCAACCCGTTAGTAGGATACGAGTTTACTTCAAAATTCGTGTTGTCTCTTTGCATCTTACTCACAATTTGCTTATCGGTATTGCCGCCCGGGTCAAACAGCCACAAATGAATACATCCCAACGTTACAAAACGGAACAAGTTATAATACGTATGTTTTCTGTAACAGGAGCAATACATTAAACTGTAGGCTTTACTCCTCAAACTGACCAACATTTGTTCAGCAACTTTTGAAAATAACTCATGGTTTGATTTTTATTACACTTTAAAGTTTATTCTAAGACGCTTTTGTTATGTTAAAAGCGTCACAAGTAACGTCAAACACACTGATGTCAGAGTACCTACATTGAAGGCAATATTTATTTTGTATGAAAAAGAGGAAGTCTAAGGATTCATAATTTTTAAAAGTTGCTGAACAAATACTGGTCAGTTTGAGGAGTACAGCCTTTAGTTTAATTTATTGCTCCTGTTACAGGAAGCACCCTGTATATTACATTACTTTAATATATCTATGGACTGTTCTTGAAAGACAGCTTTATTAGCTCCGGAATATATAGACTTATTTTTATATCAAATTTGAGTTTGCAAACGTAATTTGCAAATATTATGATACGTTGGGTATAAGTAACTGTTTTTAAGCTGCTTATCATAATAATAACCCATTAAATTAAGCTACGGTGAAGTAGAGTAAACTTGGTTGATATAAAATATATATTAAAGTATATATATAGGTTTATAAATGGGCCCGGATTCATATTACATTAAAATATGTAGATTTAGATGTTCGTTATAATTCATCTCCATCCCTTAATTCATAATAAATGCTATAATTATATATTTATATTTTACAAAACTCGTAAAGCAACAAAAAAGTATTATTTTGAATTAAGCTTAACTTTACAACTAATAACACCTTAGGTTATCACAATACATAAGTAACTATAATAATTTTTAAAATGATATGTTACGAAAGTAAGTACTTAATTAAATATAATCACGCATAAGTATATCATCTCCCTTTAGGTGTAAATATAAAAATACGAGTTGGTAAATGTATAAGACAGGTATAAAATAACACTGTATTGGAAGGAATGTATCTCGCAAATAAATTAGTACTTAGGTCGCAAATGCGAAAATCATCTAATTTTGCCAAATGTGTGTAAGTAAGCTAAGAGGTTATCCCTCAATTAAGAGATCTATTTGCACAGTGTAACTAAATATAACTAAATCTTTTGATGCCGTATTTTATCCTATTTCTAATCTAACGTGTATGTCTTTAACAAATAATGTATGCTACTCAATTAAAACTAATAACTGTCTGTCTGCACATTTTGCAATCTGATATCACTTTTTTTTTACCTTCCGCTTAAATTCCGGTACTTTCCATTTGTTCCATAGAACTACGGCAGCCTTAGAGTTTAAACTCGTACAAAAAGTCTTAGTCCACGATAGTCTTAGTCCTATAGCACTAATGAGAATTACGCCAATCGCATTGAGAAACCCTTCAAGCGCACCGCCTAATTCCTAGCTTACAGTACGCTGACCCCAATTCCGTAAACGTTATATCATATCATAAAACTTTCCAAAAAAAGCAGCCTTAGTTTATATAAGGTTGCTATGCGATTAAGATTAATTCGTAAACGTTTCGGACAGAGGGGTCGCTTTAAATAAAGAGTTGCCTAAAGAAAAGTAGAGGGCGTTCGCGTGACATAAGAGGACGGTTGCCATCCCAGTCGAGGTCGTCTTGTTCCTGAGCCGTGCCAGCACATGGTTTCATCTTTAAAGGTCTAGTAGATGAGGAAGCTCCGCATCTTCGGCATTGAGCACGTCTCACGCCTAGAGGCCTGCGCCACCACCAATAACCTTCCATAGATTCTTCGTAACGTGCTTTATCAGAAGTTGAAGGTCTTTCCTCGTACCGCTTATCGGAAGTGGATGGGCCTTCGTACCGGGCGGTGGTCGGGCCATCATAGCGGACGGTGGAGCTTGGGACCTCATAACGCGTGTCTGAGGTGGAGGGTAGTTCATAGTACTGTCTCTCTCGACTGGATGAGGCTCGGTCAGACCAGGTGGAGGTTTCGCTGTCGCAGGGGGTGACGGGAGCACTTTGTATAGGTTTCGGAACGTAGAGCGTATGAGTTTCTTCGGTGAATGATCCGCGTTTCTGGAATTGAAAAAAAAAAAGTTAGCGTTAGTAAGTGGATTTTTGTAATTATCTACATCCTAATCCGTTGCCATCTTATAGTATACCTAATGGTCGAGCTAGAGAAGATTTTCGAGTGGGTTATGCCAGCAACATGATCTCCCACTTTTACTAAAGCTAAGCATATCACCTATACTCGGTGCTCGGTGCACTACTATTAAAGTAGTGTCTGTCTGTGTAGTATTTAAAATTTTATTAAAACAAAATGCAAAATATTTAGCCTAAGATTAAAAATAAATAGAAGGACAAACTTACTGTCATGAAATCGTAGTTTGATCTTCTGAAGCGTCACACCTCTTGTAGGAACTTGATGGGACACACGCCCTGGCGGTTGTCCCCCGATCGGATCATGACCATGCCGTCAACCTCGTCGCCCACTTGGATCACGATCTGGTCGCGCAGGAGCATTAGGCCGTTATCGCCGTCGGATACCTTAAAATTTATAGAACATTATTATTTTGAAACGAAAAGTTTGTGATGAGAAAATAGTTACATACCTACCTATTTTGAGATGTTATTGAAAATTCCGTATAAATCTGACATTATTGTACCTGCAGTAAATAATACAATTATTTTCTTATTTTCATTGGATCATAATCAATGTATGTACTTAAGTATTTATTTATTTGTGTATATATGGAGCTCAAAACAGTGGCAGAGAGAAGAACCTAATGGCGATTACTCTACCGACAAGAGCCAGGCTTTTAAGAATTATGATGATGACGTACGTATATCGTCGCCTGGCACCCATATAATTATCGCAAGACCGAGAGGCATGGCGTGATCTGGTGTCAAAGGCCAGGATGCCAGGAATCACTTTGGGTCGTTGCATCATCGTAATAAGAGTAAGTAAGCATTCACAAACTAACCTGTAAATTATGCGTAACTTGCAGCGGCCGCTCCCCAGCCTGCAGCTTCGTGCAATATTTGGAGGGGAAGTATCCGATCTTGCCCAGGCACTTGCCCTTCCACCAGTCCGGGTCCGAGGTGTCGATGACCGTGACCTTGTATCCCGCCTTGAGGTCGAGCTCGTCGGCGTGCCGGGACTTGAAGTTGTAGAGGATCACGTAGAGGTTGGTTGGCAGGAGGCGCTGATGCTTCTGGAAATGAGAGTTTTCTATTTTTAAAGTGGCAAGCGATTAACTTTTTTTTCTAATGGAAAGCGGCAACACAGCATATACTTAGGTGACATTGGGATATCAACTGCATTACTGTTGTGGTATCGTTGTTGCCAAGTTTGTACCTATTTGACCTATCTGTCAATATCCTTGATGATAATGAATTACGGAATGAACGTCATAATTGCTGCGGTAATGCGGTGTCACGAAATTGACAGATAAAACAGCAGTAACAATCACACCACCACAATAATAAAGCTGCAGCTGACATCTGAATGTCACCTTAACGTAATAAATAAGCCTTACTGGGTCAGTTACAGCCTAACGACTTTTGTATAAAAACCTAAATAGATTGTATTTGACGGGGAATACAGACCGAAATACGCCCAAAAAAAGAAAACAAGATTTCGATAATTTATTCTCGTGATCGTCAATGTTGTTAAGCACAGCCATTAGTGGCTTTTGTTACATCAGATTATAGTTCTTCATATAAAAAATAATCTCGCATCTTCAGGAAAAAGTAGATTCATCACCTGTCAATGTCATATTATTATCATAATATGAAAGTATACCTAATCTCGAATCACAGCCCAGGATACTGAGAAACCTACTTACATAGGGATATAAGCATTTACATAGCGTTGCGTCTCGTATTACAGACGTTAGATACAAATGGCAACAGACGAAACATCGCCTTGAAATAAACACAAAATTTGTACATTTCAGTCTCACTGCGGTGTGAAGCAGTAGTAAACGAGTGAAATTATCTAAAGGCTATTTGCACAAATTTATTCGAACATTGTAGCTGAAATCACCATTGGAAAATCGACATCGACATCCACACCTTTTCCAATTTATCAATCAGGATTAGCTAACCTAATCCTAAGTTATTGACGCGGGCACTAGTTTTCAATCACGAATACCAATCTAGAGAGGAAACTAGATTGGGACATTATTTGTAAAACAACTCGCCTGTTACAAAATTTAATTCTAATTCTAAATCTTTGGTTTTCTAAACTACACAGTATAAAATGTTATCATTAAAACTGTTATCATTTCACTAAAACAAAACGTATTATCTCCAAAATGTCTTAAACGCAAGCGTTTGTTAAAATTATCAACAATATGCTGCAGTAAAAAAATTGTCAGCTTATTTTAGACCATCCTGTAAAAATTAATCTATGTCTACAATGGATAATTGCTAGCATGTTTGGTGTAGTCTTTATGTTATACCTACCCCAAGCATAACAAAAGCTCTTAGCAGCTCAAAACAATTTGCTTCAGTAAAACGTCAGCGAATTTTAAAACCCCGTTTCAGCCAGACGTTGAGCTGATTCCTTATTCCTAAAGTATCTGTTGCAAAGTGCCAAGGAACTTGATATTCTTGAAGTAAAATCATCTTATAGTTTTCGTATTTTACACTGTGCAGACAAAATATAGTAGTTAAATGGAACTGTCACTGAACGGCTATTTCTTCCTTTACAAGCAGTTAGTATGGATGATCTATAAATATTTAGCAGTGATTGCAGTAGAGGCGTGCTATAAAAATATTAGAAATCCCATGTATTTACACACTAACGTAGCAGTAGAAAACCTGAAGGGTAGGTACTTGAATTTTATAAAATTGTTAAGTTGGTGATGTCGAATATTGTTGTTAAGTTGATGCATGCGACGTTTACTTAAATAAAGGGGCGCAATGATTAACAGTCCGCCGGACGGTATCGGCCAGTCAGTTGTTCGGAACTGTCAAAATTTTGTTGTAACTGACAGGCCGCTACCGTCCGGCGGACTATTGTGAAAATGAAAAATGGAAAATTGACTATTTGCCTTTTTTCGATCTTGCATGTTGTAAACTTATGTAAATGTAAGAGATAGAGCGGGAAATACGAACAAACGAACGAAGTGGTGAAGATTATATAGCCCAGGCTTCGCCCGGATGGTAAAGTAATTCAATGCTTAACATATTAGACGCCAATGACCGATATATCCGCACCACAGGTTCAACGCCAAAGACTGATTAATCGGTCACATACCACAGAATAACATAGACCTACGTGCAAATGCATAAAGTTCAATTTCAGTTTTGATACTTCGGTAACGTGATGTGGCGTCCGCGTGACAGCTTTTGAGTTTGACACGGTGTCGAAAAAGTTAATACACCAGATATACTTACACTAGTCTGTTTGACTGGCGACGGGCAAGGGCTCGCGCTGTTCGACGAAAGGCTTTTGTCAGGCTCATCCGGCAATTCCACGCTGCTCATCCTTCCCCCGCGAGCGCTCAGCAGCCGCCTGCTATGCACCGGCGATGATGGAGCTATAATTCAGATACGAAATCAAGAACCGCTTGCATTACCACAAATTTTCTTTGTTGCTGTTATGCCGGCTACACACGTAACTATAAATCGTAGCGATTAATCTGTGCAGTCCGATTTGCGCAGTTTTATCTACCGTATGTATGACAAATCGTTGTCCATTATCGTAACGATTTGTCATACACACTGTACATAAAACTGCGCAAATCGGACTGCACAGATTAATCGCTATGATTTATAGTTAACGTGTGTAGCCGGGGTAGCTCTTTCGCACCAAGTTATGCTAGTTAGATCTACAGTTGCACAGACTTTAACGTATTATATAGTTTTTTTTTTAACTATAAAGTACGCCACGCATTTTCTATGCAAGAAACAAATGAGCTTTCCACAGTATTTCCTATCGATACTTCATATTTACTTTAAAAAACAGGCGGTACCGTTCAGATTGAAATCGGTGCTGGCTGAAATCTTTTGGTTCTTCTCATCTCACTTGAGAATTAAGACAAATGTTTCTTATCTGAGAATTTCTGTGCAACTGGGCTTAGGTTCTTAAATGGGCATTGATGTTAACATTTAGATGCATGAAGTGTCAATTCATACTAAAACAATTGAAGTGACAACCAAATGCACTATAAATTAAGAATTTATATCGTCATAATCAAGTTTTAAATTTCAATAGAATTTGGTTGGCACTTGTCTTGTTTCAGTATCAGTATTACTGCATCTAATGGTTAAAAAACTATGTTGATTTTTTATTTAAAAATTGCAATTGATTTGCTAATCGATACAAATTATCGTTCAAATATACTTACTTATAGAATCAAAGACAGAAATGATAGTTCTTTGCAATTTACGATCGGCATTTGTCAGTGTGTTTCAATAAAATATCAACACATTGTTTTTGTTACAAGACATTTAAAGCGTGGCAATCATCAATTAGAGCTCATTTACATTACACGTTTTTGAATATTTTCAGAATTTGATCCAAGTTTCAAGAAGTGTACGCAGCTACGCAGTAACGAGAGGATTGGGAAGTCTCTAAAGGACTTGTTTATGCTGAGAACATAAGTTATAACGAGTTCTTTGCGAAATGTTTTATTAAATTTAATAAAAGGTACACGTGGATCCTGTAAACAAGCCCTTGTCAGTACATAAATACTTACGTAATATTACGTGCTAATTTTGTCTTTCCTGTTCTGGATTTCTTTTTACTGTACGTGTACTGTTATAATGATGGTAATACTTTTATAATTTATCGTGTTATACATCACTCTCGTTGATACATACTTCTTAGAAAGTGACGGCCATAACAGGCTAGATTAAGCCCTGATTTAAGTCAGGAGCGATTTTTATTCGCGCATCAAATAATTAAAGATGCCCACAAAATACCAGTTCGCCGGATACCAGCCTGTTCGGATCAGAACAACTGTTCGGATCTGTCACCTTTTTCGTTTAACTGACAGGCTGATATTGTCCGGAAAACTGGTAATCTGTAGGCCCCTTTAGTACCAAGTATTCCAGTGTTATCAAATTTTAGGAACAGGAGAGTCAACATTGGCTTTTCTGCGTCTGTAACTATTTTTTATATGTTAGTGGAATACGATACATATGCGGTGCATAATATGAAAGGTTATAAAACTTGAGTGTCTTATGAGATTAGGATGCTTATCAATCTATTGTAATATGGACAAACAATGTTGTATCAGTAAATCGATAGCCGACCGCTAATAAATACTTTCATCCTTGACTCGGGTTTTATATTACCAGTGTAGGTAATGAGTCTATCTATATGTTCTGATATATTCTTTATTGCTATTGGATGGGAAGTGGTTGCTACGAGATTTTTTTCTCGTATTAAATTATGAGCAGAATAATGTCAGAGTCTTCAATAGTCGTTTATTATATTATTTTATGGTTGGCCACTTGATACGGCACGACAGATTCTTTTTGAACATCATGGAGGGCAAGATTAAGGGGAGAAGAGGCAGAGGAAGGCCCAGGACATAATTATGTGAATATGTCAGCCAAATAAAAGATAGAGTAGTTTCTGTCGTATCGTATAGGAGGGAGTTAAAAGGCTGGCCCAGCAAAGAAAAGAGTGGTGATTAAGTCCTCCACCGACAAGAGCTTAGGGCTTAAATATTGATGATGATTATTATTACAAAAACACCTCTCAGATTTTTATATGATTACAAGATATAAACTTTACATGTATGTAAAAGAATAGAAATTTTAAAAACTTTTGTTTATACTAATAATACTGAAAGAGTTTATATTTACTATTTAAAAAAGAAAAAGCATACTGTATGCACATGTAGTTTTTGGGCAGTTTTTCACCTTATCGGATGCTCGCTCTGGGGTTAAAACACACAAGCCATGATTAAGCACTTTTTCTGCGCAAGCAATTTAAAAATCGTATTGTAAGCTTTTCTAGCGGCATAAATTTTTTTTTTGTATTTAACAATCTGTGAAATATTTAGAATGTTCTAAAAGTATGGAAACTTTGACTAGATGTCGTCCATCGATTTACTTTTACAAGAATTAGGAAACTAACATACACGATCGTGTGGTATAGTTATGTATCATATGCTTATTAATCTTAGTAAAGCCATGCCTCGTGCATAGTGCCCTGCTCGAACCTAGAACCAAAAGAAGAATCAAAATGACATGCCGTTAAACCAAATGTGTAGAAATTTCAGATATATAAGTGAAAAATCATATAAAATTACACAAAGGTGTGATGATGATGATCGTATGGCAGTGATGAATAAGTTCGATCAACGAGGGTTTTAACTTTAATCACAGTCAACCCGAAAATGTATTACGGAAAGGTAACGAGCGAGGTGGCAATGTAAATCACACCTCAATTCAATTTTGGATGATTATCTATCTATACATTGTAATGGTTAAAGTGTAAGGACATTTATCGTTCCGTAACATACAATTACTTTCGGATTTTTAATACAAAAATATTTATTTTCTCGTTGATTACAATATGCGCATGATCGATTATCATCAATATATGTAACATTATTGCAAAGCTTATTTCGTCCATCCATAGCGTACAGCAGCAATGTACGCAGTAACACAATTCTTCGTACAATTTCGTGAATCACCTTATAAAAACGTCGAATAACACCACATAGTAGTATATCTAAACAGCACAACAGTCATTAAGATCTATACACACGCACACAAGCCAAGCTAGAGGGAAATCTGTAAGGATAAAATCGCCTGTGCGAAAACATAGCTTGGTTGACATTTAAGTACATTTATACATTACCCGAGTCCAAATTACCAAGAAATCACTAAAACGTCAAGTTTGTCATATTCCTGTTTGCAAACACAGGCAGGTTTGAAAGCAAAAGCGCATAAAAAGAAGTACATATTTTGAAACAGTTACCCTTAGTATGCAATTTTAGTTACCAGCATAAGTCTAGTCTAGTAGTAAACACCTCAACATATTGTAGAAACAAATTTTTATTTTGCGTAAATTTGAAAGAAATCAAATAACTTCAGTTAGGTAATACTGAAAGTTTGTAAATACATACAACATTAATATCTTAGATACCTACTTATAGAATTTGTTTAAATTAAAATAAATCAATCTATGCGAAATTGATCCAAAATGTAAAACGCTCTATTTTATTATTTTCATTTCTTTAAAGGAAGAAAGTAATGGTGACTTGATGCCAAGTTCTGACTTAGACGAGACTTATGCAAGCAACTAGATATACCTACCTACCTATAAATCTCATTTATAGTTTCTATGAAAACTACTTGTAAGGAATCCTTGATTTGCAGTTGGCAACATTAAGCACGCTTTATGTGGGCACAATAGGTACATTTCCCCTGAAACCGCATAAAGCGGCTGAAAGCCGAGACTATTTCTGCCGTCGAGTGCACTAAACTCTTAGAATATTAAGAACAGGAAGGTATGATCTGGTAGATGTATTTGTACTGAAGGCATTAAAAACCGAATACTTAATCTCCTTTACGCCATTTACAAGAGTGACGGAATTGTGTTGGCTTCACTTACAGATCGGCTGCATAAAGCTATACAGTTCTAATATTCTTAGTGGAAAACAAAGGAATGTCATTACTTTCACCTCTCCTGCGTGATTCAGAGGATATGTATGTAAGAGACTTCTGGTTTGTTGGACCCGGGTGTTTAATAGTACTCGGGTGTGCATACAGAGGACGCGGCTGCTTTGCGAGGGCTGATCTCTCCCGGGTCGCCGCCGCAGTTCACCGCACTCCGGAGAATCCAGGGACAGGCTCTTCATTCTAAGGTTCAACTTTTGACGTCTCGGCGAGTGCGGCGCTATAACAGTCACGCATGATGAGCACACTTACCCTTTGAGACGCTGGGGTAAACTAGCGTTACAGTGAAGGTTTTGACTAGGTTTAAAGATATTCAAACAATTGCTAATGTAATGTGGTTATTAGTAAGTGGGGCATATTTGGTTAAGAGATTATTCTATGTATTGATAAATAATGATATATAAGTACTTATTACAGTTAACATTTTATATGCAAATTGTGACAATTGAAAGATGTAAAAGTGTATTAAAAATATCACACGATAAGCAACAAATATGAAATAGTAAAATACACCAATTTAAAATATGTGCGTAAGCGTTGCAAACAATTCTAAATATCTAAAATGAAGTAAAAATAAGAAAGATTGAGAATAGAAAATGAAGAAAACGTATCAAAACCCTGCCTTATTGTTAGTTGAGCACTACTGAACCTAAGCACTATTCTACTCTAGTTTTCTACGGTTTTTACGGATGAAAGCATCCTACTTGAACGGACTATGGTTGCGGCGTAATCATTGCCTTACAAAATAGTGAATGATATCTATTAATCGGCCCGTCATCAGCAGCGTTCATTGGATAGAAACAAACAGATATGGCTTCGAATGAGGTAGCAAAATGCTCATTGCAACGAATCTTCGAATGAACAAAAGTCTACAGGGAATCGCTTAGATACGATGTCATTGTCGGTACCAGGTAATGGACTGGCGCGGTCGGCCTGCCTCAACATTTGGGCACTCTTCGAGTTCTTCATCGACCCTGTATGGACAAAGTAAACAGCAACCGTCTATAATTGATCAACTACTGAGTTAACTCAATGCCTCCGTACTGCCCTGTAAAGAAGTAAATGTAAAGGTTGCGAAATGAACAAAAATAGTGATAGAAAGGTGTTAAGAAAGCCAACGGAACAAAATGTTTGTCGATTGGTTAGTCAAATAATGAGTGTTGAACTAGATACTCCGCTGTTAGCGTGAGGTGAGTTGCTCGTCGCGTGAACTAGGCTAAAGACAATTAAGTCACTCAGATCTCGCGAAAAAGAAGCAATCTTCGAGTCCTCGACTGTATATTTGTTCGTGCGTAAGTAAAATAAGTAAGTTAGCGGTATCGTGTCAGATGTGTATCGACGATATAAAAACGCATGCAATCGTGAGCGCGCCGCCAAGCCATGCACCACTCATCTGCGGGTAATCAGAATAAAAGTAAGCTGCTCAGTTCTGATTTTTATTGTAACAAGTAACAATATACATATCACAGTACGCGGGGCGCTTCGGGGTTTGTAATAAGGGAGTCCGAGAAGCGGCTGAGAGCTACGTCGAGACTGTCGCCTACGCGATATGTCTAAATTGTCTGATCTCCACGGGTCGAGAGTTAAGGGATCATTTTTTCTTGCGCACGCTGCCGGCGGACTTAAGGATGGAGGGCGGAGGATCGCCGTTTTCGTTTGTGATACAAAGAGGCTGTCCGAAAGGCCGGTAAGTTGTCTCCTCCGATTCTGCAAAGACAACGGGCAAACAAAACAAAATAAATACAATTAAATAAACAAAACATACCATAAAATAAATTGTAGTAAAATGATAAGAGGTTAATTGTACACAAATAAATGCAAATAAAATTAATAATAATAACGATTAGGTAGGGGTTAAATTTAGAGATATGACTTTATTATTTGACTTTTCGTGAGACGATCAATCCTGTAAAGGACGGGTACAAGCATCTAAAGTGTATTGCCGAGCTTTGTCTATTGATTACTAAACTAACACAGCAAACGCAAAATAAAAATACATAAGTTATAACATAAATGACGATCGAACACACATCGGATACGAGGCACTGTAATCCACTTAGAGGACGGGACAAACAAAGCTCATTTCGCAGCTGTGAGACAGTGAGAGAACGATGCGCTACGGCAGCCGTGGGCGCATACTTTCCGGCAGAGAAATGGACCGGTGCTGCGGCGAGCAGCGGCGCGAGCGCGAACCCCACATGGACAAACTCTTGACGCCGGCGAACAGGCGCCGCCGCATGCCGCCGTCGGGCCGCGCGCCGCCTATGACAAGCACCGCTCAGTACCGCGCCCGACACCCCGCAACCCGCCCCCGCTTGCGCCCGCGACTATATCAAATGCGTGCAAAAAGAATTCGACACTACTGAAAACGAGTGATAATCTGAGTGAAGCTGCCGGTCGGCCGCCGCGCGCCTCGCCGGGGCGGAGCGGCGCGGCGGCCGGCGGCCTACGGCGCGGCTCGAGCGGAGAAGCGAGCGAGCTCGGGTGCGGCGCAGACCTGAGCTGGAGGCGACGGGCTGCGGCGCCACGGCCAGCCCGGCCAGGCCCACGGCAGGCCGCGCCGGCGAGCGCGCGGGCGCCTCCTCGGGCGCCGCCGACACGCGCACTACCGGGCCCCCGCCGCCCGGCTTCGCGATTTCGTTGGCTCGCTTCAGAACTTGGTAGGTCTGATCCACTTCCTCCTCTGAGCATCGAGCGAAATGCGGTTAGAGACAGATTGCGATCGCCACATCGACCGGGATGACATGAAACTCGTCAGTTATAATAACAACACATGTGTTTTAGGCTGGAATAGTATTATTTGTGGTTAGTGGGTAATGTTTGTGGCGAACCTATTTGTGATAATAGATTTGGAATGTTAATGTTCTTGAATGCTCGGCTCAATAAGGTGCAGAGGGGTCACTCTCCTAACAGTTCAGATCATACTGTACCCTCGTCATAGTAGCTATCAAAATCATCATCGAACTCGACCGATCCCTTGAAGGAGATCTTGGTGAGCCTCTGTCCCGGTAGCCACCCGTCCACTGGTGAATAACGTGAAGTTAGCTTCAACTATAATTTACAGTAGCAGTGTCGCATGAAGTGTAGCTTGGCAAGCTGATAGTGTAAGCGTATTAAGTATGTGGATGTTATGTCGCATAAAGCTATCCTTCGAGTTCTGTTTAGCCAATCATAGTAAAATAATTTGCCTAACTAGGTAATATACTTACCATTGCTTCTGAAAGTCTGATCTGGGTTAGAATTAGTAAAGAATATAAAACAGATAAAACTACATGTCGTAGTATTTTTTCAACATTATGTACTTAGTTAAAAATAAATTATGCCCTTTGTAAGTCTAGTAAAACCATCTTGAAAAATTACCATCTTAACATAAACGATTACGGTCTACAGTAGCCTAAATCCTAAAGCTTTTAGGTATTGCGAAGGTTTCAACAAACAAAACACAAATTTCATTTTTACTGGAGTTTAGGTTTCCTCACGAATTATTTTTAGTTAGTCTAACCAAACGAGAATGGAATCTTACGTATACATTTCACGATTTTGCCGTTAGACTACAAATTAAGTCTTGTTTGGTCAAATCGGGCATAAGTTGATCGTATATTTATAATAAGTTCTTTTCAAAAGTGAATGCTTACTATCTTCATCGAAAGCGGCCTCTTGCACGCGGTGGGACTCGATCTCCGAGGTGCTCTTCTGCCGGCGCAGCAGGCGGGACTTGGTCTGGCACTTGCCGACCTGCGGCATGCAATCCGCGTGCACGTTGAGCTTACACAGCCGACAGCGGAGCCCCTGACGCGTATGCCCTGTGGGAGAACAATTTATCTGAAGGACCACATTCATCGCACCGATTTCCTGTTTATGTTTCCAATTTGTATAATTGTACCAAAATATTTGGTAACGACTCAACTTTTTATACTATTGCCATTAATTTGGACGGATGATCTAAGCCAGCCATACTCTAAGTGTGTTCCGCGGAACCCTAGGGTTCCGCGACACCCCTGCAGGGGTTCCGCAAGAATTTAGAACACTATGCTTTAGTCGCCTCGAAAAATTTTATGTAGGGTTAGGTTAAAAATACGTACAACGTAGGCTTCCATCAAGTATTTCGCTTTCCAAAAGGGTTTTCCGTCAAAAAAAAAGATTGAGAACCACTGATCTAAGCTATAAACCTGAACCCGTAAGTGTCATAGCCAGAATTATCAGAAGCAGACATAGTTTAGTCAACCGAATAATAGAGCTAAGTTGAAGACACGGTAAAAGGAAAGATCCCCTCGTAATATATAGATACCCAACTGAATTATAGGTCTGACATAGGATAATGGACGGAAATCTAGGGCGGGTTGACGACACGAAGAAATTTTAAGATCGAGGGTCACGACCCGAGTAAGAACAAGCGGAAACTTACAAGAATTTTTAGATTTAGATTTTAGCAACGTAAAATAAGAATCGTCTTTTGGCGAGAGTAGCTTCTTTATTTATCCGAGCATAGTTACTGATTTTTTCGTTGCTTGTGTGTTTATTTCTGTGGCAAACCCAAGCAACATGACAAATTTTTAAGTGTGTAAAGTTTGCAGATATTTATTTTTAATTTTTTTTCTTTATTTAGGAGGCTTTATGTAGGTAGGAGATCAGTTAAAAGCAGTCGGTATTGATCCCTTCCATTTGACATGTTGTTTACCTTTTTACGAAGAGCTTAATTTGTCGTAGAACCATACCGTCCATTACTACAATCACCCTCAGACAATCTCGCATCAGTCGTGATCGCTTATCCTTGTGAGACCACAAGGTCAAATGCATTTAAATATCGATAAAGCTTTAGCCGCTAATTGCAGGAAAGATCATTAGGCTAACGATCGACTATCGTCGCTCACTGAATTTATGTATTTCTTTGGTCCAAAGGATTGATTCAACTTGTTTTAATGATCGCTGGACATGGCATTATGTCACGTTAAACTCTGTGCGGAAAGAGAAGAGTCGTGGAATGTATTTATGGGGCTCAATACATTCCATGACTCTTCTCTTTCTGAACAGACTCTAATGTCAACTAATGTAAAATTTAAATTAAAAAGCTGAACTTGTTCCACAACTTTTTAAATAAAACAAATAACAATGAAGCCAGTTTTAGTAAATAGACAATTAAATGTATAATATCGCCAAACTATCCGAGACTTCTGTAATAGGCTGTATTCTGGAATAGGCGGAATTCACAGTGGTCATAAAATTCATAATCGAGTTTTATAGGAGCCTCGCCACTCTATATAATTTAATATTATGAATGTGGTAAAAAAAACCTTTTACCGTTAACAAATTTGTTTCCACATGAGCCAAATGCTTACATCGTCACTGAGTCGAACGTATTGAAAGTTCCTTATCGGTTTTCGGTTCAATGGTATGAGACAAAAGGCCTGACCTATGAAAAGCACGAAGTGACAAGTCTACATTTAGTTCTACCACGAACTTGTATAGAAATTCATTAAAGGTTGGTCATTACATGCAGTTTAGTGTCTTTTTGTATTTTCTTATATAAGGCATTTTACTTCACGCAACAAAGTAGCTAACTGCAAAACTAGCGCCTTATACTAGGCTAACTTTACGTAGGTAGATATATGAAATAAGATAAAAATGATAGAACTTAACCATTACCCGTTGTTCGAAAAACCTGTTTTTAGGAAAATGAATGAATCGTCAAGTCAGCTCAGCTATTACGATTCATGGTGTGAGTCACGTAAACTACCGCTTTTCCACCCATAAAAAGTATTACTAATGAAAGCTTCCTTTATACGATTTTCGCGAATTTGCTTCAATAAAATGTCGCGTGATTCACTGTGACCCACTAAAATTCATCGTTACCTACTCTGAATCATGAGATTAGTATTCTAAGCAACATACATTATACTATGAAAGTCTTTCATGCCCTGAAAAGGGCTTACAAAAGATGCTTTCTGGGTCACACTGATGACATTGCTGATAAAACCATATACGAGGTTAGAATATAATAATGAAGACATTGTAATTTGGTATAAAAGTTCTAATTCCCCTTTTTAATATAGTAGTGTACCCTATGATGGGCGTGGAACCAGTAATGGGACAAAAAACCACAAATCCTGTAAAATAAGTGTCTAAAAGTAGTTTATAAACACTGTCTGTATATTATCATAAATAAGAGTCCTAGAGCTGTTTCAGTTTGAATTTTTATTAAATTTGGTTGTTTTTTAAGAAATTGGCGTCAACCCAAAAGTTGTCGTGTCACTGAAAAAAAATACCACTACGAATTCTTAACAACTTCGCTAAGAGAGGTGAGTTAATTTATTAAATTTTAATTAATTAATACTTGATGAAAACTAAAATGTGTTTTGTTAATTGCATTTACCATGAGATAAGGTATACAACATACTATGTTGTAAGTCCACAGATGTAAAAAAATAGTGGTATTTGGCCCAATCCCATTATAGGAGCTGTAAAACTGCATACCTCCTATAATGGGAAATTTACATAATGATGCTTGCCATGCCATCATTTCATGTTTAAACAATACAGAAGTAAAATGTAGTTACGAAATATGTCAACCAGGAGGTATGCTCGGACTTCGGATAAATTAATATCGTTTTTTAGTGTGGGTCAAATCTTGGTAGCCGAGTTTGAGCCACTTTCCCGTTTTCCGATTGAGTTGAAATTTTGTATTCGTAATTAAATATGCAAATCGGATGATAATGCAATATTATGATAACATGGACCAGATCTGATGACCTATTTCAATATTTTATACTGATAGAGTAGTGTCCATTACTGGGGGGCCCATTACTGGAGCTTTGGTGTCCATGACTGGAGAAAAATAGCATAGTTTTAATTTGTTAAGTATGTGGAAACTCATTGCAGTATCTTTGATACAACACGCCTGAAACATGAAAGACGGGTAGGACTTTCATCTTTCAATACGCTAAGCGGTAGACCATTCACATGTATTAGGGAAATATCACAAATACTCCAAATTCCCTCTTAAATGTCCCATGACTGGTGCTGTTACTATAATAACAAGTATGAGGTCCGAATGGTTGATATTGCAATTAGAGTTTTAAACGCAATTTTATCTCGATATACGAAAATGTTAATCACTATAAGTACATCTAATGATTAAAGGCACCTATTTAGTGTACTACATTAATATTTATAGTAAAGAGCTAAAAACAAGAGAGTTTAAAATGATTTTATTTAACAAACAATCTAAAATTTAATGGTGCATGACCAATTTGATGAAGTCACTCTAAATACTTATATAAGTTCGTTTTTTTAGCATTAGAAAGAACTTGCAAGAAGGTAAGCGATCTTGACATGTCTTTTAATTGAAAAACGCTTTTTAAAAATCAAAAACTATTACTTATGAAAGCAGAAGAACGTAAAAGATCGTATTAGATTCATAATTGTTACATATTTGCCGTAACTTATTTTTAAAATGTGTTTTTCATTTAAAAGACACATCAAGATTGTTTACCTTACTTCTAATGCTAAAAAAAGGATCTATAGATACATAAATGAAAATATGATTCCTGCTTACTTTCAAGTTCACTTCTTCAACTTCAATATTTGTTTTAGTTTTAAGTTTCCATTTTTTACTTTGAAGAAGGCGATACGCTCATTCGAAGTAAACTCAACTACAATAAAAAGTTGCTTTATTTTATGTACGACATCGAGTTTCGTAAAGAATGGGTGTCAAAGAGAAAACAAAGAAAACGCTTCGCATATAAACTTGCCAAGCTCAAGTAATAGAATGCTACAGTTTTCTTTATATCTCAGGACCTTGGGACCTTTTCGAAATCAAGGGGTCAAAATTGTGGTTCGTCGAACCTCAAGTCACGAGCGTCGCGGCTGAGCAACAGTTCGTACATGGCGGTGCGAGGTACCGGCAAAAAACTTCTTTCTTTATAATGCCATTGCCGAGGTTAATCGCTGTTACGTGGCCACCAACGTCGGTAATCGCTAACGATATTATTGCAATTAGATATTTACGAACCTGATTTTTAGGGTTCCGTACCCAAAAGGTAAAACGGGACCCTATTACTAAGACTTCGCTGTCCGTCCGTCCGTCCGTCCGTCCGTCTGTCTGTCACCAGGCTGTATCTCACGAACCGTGATAGCTAGACAGTTGAAATTTTCACAGATGATGTATTTCTGTTGCCGCTATAACAACAAATACTAAAAACAGAATTAAATGAATATTTAAGTGGGGCTCCCATACAGCAAACGTGATTTTTGACCAAAGTTAAGCAACGTCGGGCGTGGTCAGTACTTGGATGGGTGACCGTTTTCTTTTTGCATTTTTTTCCGTTTTTTTTTTGCTTTATGGTACGGAACCCTTCGTGCGCGAGTCCGACTCGCACTTGCCCGGTTTTTATGGTTCAGCCATAAAATTTGAAAAACTAGGTGCCTTGCCGATATTAAAAAATTTTGTTTGCCTTTTTATGTCGTTTCGTCTTCTTAATCAATAACTCAACCAATAAGATACTAAAGATACACATTAAAGTAATAACAAAGGCACTTACACAAAATACTTATAAATATCTAAAGCGATTACTTCTATGCGATGGTTGATATGTTACGGTGCAAATACATAACTATTTAGTAATATGCAAGTATTATTATAAAAATATGGTAAATTTAAATGTACTAAATTATTGTCAGCAATTATGTGACACCAATTTGTTGGGACTATACCTACTAGGTAGGCCAAATATGATTATTATGATTGTTATAAATATTTTATTCGCTATTACAAAGAACTACTACTTCATCAAGTAATTGCTGTTGTTAAGGGTCGTTAACCGTCGTTAACTACTATGTAGATTTGTAAATTGTGACGAATGAGAAAATTAATCTGGGGCCTAGTGTTAGAGCTGCTTCGATTTTGGGCGGCATTAGGGGACACCGAAGTGAGTTGTGACAGAGGAGAGTTGTGACATCGTTGATTTTTTGGAATCTTTTAACTAAAAACAAGGTCGCAATAGCGCGCGTTTGTTAGTTCAAGTTACGAGCTAACAAACGCACACTGTTGCGAGCTCGCTAACAGTCATTCTGCCGTGCTAATAACGTATGCAGTAATCGCAGTTCAAAAGTCATGCAATTGTTAATCTTGTTCTCTTTGAATAAGTTCGTTTTTTAAACGATGATTTTTATGCAAGTACTACAAATACAATAAGCAGGGCAGCATTAGATTCCAAAAAATCGACAATGTCACAACTCTCCTCTGTCAAAACTCACCTCGGTCTCCCCTAAAGCAAGTTGAATTAAGTAGGTATATCATGCTCCATTATTATATCATCATCACTATCGGAATATTTAACGTTTGATGCGACCATTAGATGAGAGAGATTAGATTTCTGCCCAACCATTTCTATTAGTAATAATTGTTTGAATTACAAGATGCCAAGAAAGTGCATAGGTAGAGATTACAGATTAATACCTACAGTAGAGTGGTGTTCGATGGTCGTAAAATCCACGATGACGCTTGGTTTAAGACACTCGCAAGTAAGCGAGCCAAGCGTCATCAGCCCGACATCTGTGCGCCACGGGCACACTACACCAGCCTGCCAGTTTTGCGGTCGTGGTTGTCGCTCCCGTATTGGCTTATACAGCCATGAAAAAAGTTGTCGCCCTGCCTGACACTATTTGTATAGTCTGCAATAGACTGAAAGGCCTACGATGATGAGAGAGAAAATTTATGTAACATCAGGAAACGTTAATTAATCTCGTTTATATTAGTAAATCCTCAAGGGTAAAGGTCATTCAATTTATTAAAAAAGGCTTATCGTCTAGTCATAGAAGGGCAAAATACAATAAACAAAATGGAGTTAATAGGTACAGTCGCCATCAGATATATCGGAGCGGCCAAGGTGCTCACAAATATCTGAACAAGCCTCTATTGTCAAGGCGTTAGAGTGCGTGTTCAGATATTGTGAACACCTTGGTCGCTCCGATATATCTGATGGCGACTGTACCTATGGGCATTGAACACACATAACCAACAACGTGGACACGAAATCTACATTTATATCAATGAGAACGAGAATAAACGAAACATGTTGAAGAATCTAAACTATCATTATAATTTGAAAAATATTTCTTAATTTGTCTGAAAGTGTGTAGGTATCCTATTTTATTTTTGTTTCTTCGTTACTATCGATTAGCACAACACCAAACCCGTAGTCAAAACAGCAATGCATAAATCGTCTGCAATAGACTTTTGGTTTTTGGGTAGTGACCCTGCCTATGAAGCCGATGGTCCAGGGTTCGAATCCCGGTAAGGGCATTTATTTGTGTGATGACACAGATATTTGTTCCTGAGTCATGGTTGTTTTCTATGTATATAAGTATTTATATATTATATATATCGTTGTCTAAGTACCCACAACACAAGCCTTCATAGGCTTACCGTGGGGCTTAGTCAATTTGTGTAAGAAATGTCCTATAATATTTATATTTATTTTATTTTTTATATTGTTCGCCAGACTCCATAACCCGCAAGGTACATTACACCCTTCTGATGTTATCTTATTCTACAACCCTAGCGCCTGGCCTAGCGCCAGGACCCGCTTTCCTGCCCACCACCCTTCTGATGTTATAATTTGAAAAATATTTCTTAATTTGTCTGAGAGTGTGTATTCTATTTTTTTTGTTTCTTCGTTACTATCGATTCACACAACACCAAACCCGTTGTCAGGCGTGGCTCAATCCGCGATTTCGTCGCTTTGCTACAGGTAGCTAAAAGTACATCCGTTCCACCCCAATTTTGGGGACAGCCATAAGCCGCGCGTGGCGCTGTCGCCACCTAGCGGCCATATCTGTGCTGATCGTAACAGACGCGTTTTGTTAGAGAGTGAGACTTCTGTACCTAGTAGGTACTATTATTTATTCTGTGCTGTTGTCTAAACAGCAATGTATAAATCGTCTGCAATAGACTGAAACTGAACTTGAAAGCTATTACGAGTAAACTTATTACCTCTAAGAACTTGCGAGCAGACATCGCAGGGCGTTATCTTCTTATAGGTGTATTCTTGGAAGTTGTGTGCGTCGGAGTCGCCCCGGAGAGCCTCTCTGCCCGCGCCGTTCCTCCTACAGTGACACAAATCCATTTAATACCTCCAAATTATGAGCATATTTCTAACATGACATATAAGGATCTGATTATAAAACCTTTGAGATATTCTACAATGAAAAGGGCTCAGACGGAATACTTAAGTAGATGAAAAAAATATATAGGGTACATCGCCAATTACTAGCCACCCCCCAATTACTGGCCACTTAATTTGATTTCTATTTATAGGTGAACAAAGTTCATTTTAGTATAAGGTACGAAAATCCAATTATTAGCCAGTTTTCAATTACTGGCCACCTATTCCAAAAATGAATTCTATTTACAGATAAATAAAACTCATTTTCAGTATAAGGAAAATGGCCAGTAACTGAAATTTATCCACAACCCACTCGTTCAATAACTGGCCGCCTCTTACAAAAATGAGTTCTATTCACCTATACACAGAATTCATTTTAGTATAGGTGGCCAGTAATTGAAAACTGGCTAATAATTGGCGATGTACCCTATTAGGTAATAAGATATGACGCAAACATGTTGCTTAAGTACAGGATGTGGCCTGATACAGGGAATATTAAAAATATTCCTTACAATATTAGCATTTTTTTATTAAAATTGGGTGATGTCGTTCATTACGGATATTACGGATATTGTGTCACATCATTAAGATTTTTCATGTAGTTACAAGTTTTAAAAATGAATTTTACAGTACATATGGTCCTATTTTCCCGCACTAGTGCGTAAAATAGTACTTTTCGTGAGTATGTCAAAGGTTTAAAGGGACATATGTACTGTAAAACTTTGTACGATACACGCACGAATAGGTAATTCGCAACTCGTGTCGATTTAAAACACTCCCTTCAGTCGTTTTAATTTATTGCCGCTCGTTTCGAATTTCCTCTTTCCGCACTTGTATCGTAAATAACTACATATTCTAGTTTATTGTTTATATTTTGTACATCACCCTATTTTACTAATAAAGTACATAGGAAATAGGTAAGTACAAAGTTTATATACTTAATTTAATTTTTCACAAACCATATCCTGTAGGTTTCAATCAAATCAATTTTTATTCAACTTCAATTGTTTTCAATCATAACATGTATACAGTCTGAGCCATTTACAACCTCGCACTTCACTAAAGTGGTTATAATACGTCAAACATATTGATCGATGAAGTTCAAGGGCAGGGGGGACAAATAGATCAGACTGGGGTAGTCAATCCAACACTAATTTAACCCTTAATGACACCCATTTGTCTACCTTGACGTTAAAAAATATCAGGCACGCAACAATCTTATAGAAAGTGTTTAACGACTAAAAGATCGAGGTAATGGCGTTATTTATATCCCCAGACAGAAAGCTAAAAGCGGTAGTGTTGGGAAGCGAGTTTGCAGCTGCAGGACAGGAAGCAAGAATTAAGCTGGTGTTTGAAATCAAGCTATAATTATCCGAGTACTTACTGACATTTGTTCTTTGAAACTTAAATTCCCACAAAATAATTTTGCTAAATAATTGCCCTAGCCGAGGCGTAAGGCGGGTTAGCAACACCCTCAATATTGAATGTATCTACCACATAGGTTTATTGTCGTATATGGTTGTGTACCTAGATGTTTGCAAAAATGGATGGGCCGCTTTTGGCGCTCAGCTTTGACAACGAGTGAGAATTCTATTAGAACAAATGCGAAGCACCCGGTTACGTGTATTAAGTCTGTATTTATGTCATGCTGTTTATTGAATATCTGTACGAGACTACGTGTGAAGGGTCAGGCAGTATACATGTTGATGGAACAGTAACACAGGGCACACCTACGGGGGCACATTTACCTCATCGCCATAATCGTCGACACCGCGTGGTACATTTGATTTTTTCTTTATTGATGCAAGAAGAGAGAAACATCAATATGAACACGGCTTTTGAATAGTGAACACACAATTAAAACAATGGATGTTAATGAACCTGTGATAGATTTATATTCACGCAAGCGAAAATAATATTGGAATCGCAAAGCATGATATACAGCGACCTACAAAAGTACATACCCCTTTATGTACCTGTGTGAATTCCATTAAAGTGTGTACAATGTTTTTTTTTACAAAAAAATAGTAATACAATATTCCTATTATCTTAAAATAAAACTCATTCATTAATATGTACTTTAGCCGGATGTATTTTTTGGTTGTTTCAAAATTTTATTTCAAGCTGTGTATGATTCCTTTAAACTCATGGAAAATACAAACTTGGATTAACTAACTATAAATATGTAATATGCAGGTATGTATTTAGTTATATATTTAAGTAAAATGTAGAATTTATGCTAAACAACTGATATTAAGAAGATACATATTAAAAACTGAAACTATATCGTGAATTGCGATTCCAGCATGAAACAGGGATTAATTCTACTAGTATTTGCTCGTGCGTAATTGTAAAGGTCTTTTACGTAGAGCGCTGAATCGTATTATTCGTGGCCCTCTACCACAGATTGTATTTGTACAGGTGTAAATGATTCAATGTCAGAAAACAAATTAGCTACGACTTCAAAGCAGTAAAAGCCACTATATTATACCGGGTGTGGCCTGTAACACGAGCATATAATTAAAACATAGATTGTACTCCTCAAACGGTGACTTTTGTTCAACAACTTTTAAAAATTATGAAGTATCTAGACTCCCTATTTTTCATACAAAATAAATATTATTTTCAATGGACGCCATTGCTACGCCATATCATTGTGATTGACGTTGCTTATCAATGCCATAAACATAACAAAATTCGCAATACATTGCCTCTTAGAACAAACTTTAAAGTGTATTAAAAATCAAACAACAAGTTATTTTTAACCCTACAATGCATACAGTTCCATATATGGCACAACCGAAATAAGTGTGAATTGTGTCAAGAACAAGGTAGGCAGCGACATCTATTATACATTGAAGGTTACTTTAGAGTCAAGGCTACTACATATAATAGTTCGGCGTGTTGCCGCTAGGTAGCAGTAAATATCCAAGGTGTCGGACGATCGGTCAAATTTCGGGAGTTGGTGCAAAAATCAGTTTTGACAAGTTTAGAAGTACGACAAAAAAATCATTTAAAGTTAAACAATAAGAAAAAATATATATTGTGACTGTTAAACTGTATATTACTCAATGGTAAGTTTAATTTTAATGTTTTGCAATGTTTAGATAGCGTCGAGCAATATTTTTCAAACGTTCCCGATATGGCACACCATGCATTGAGGTTCATATTGTTTACACAAAACAAGTAAGGAAAGCTTGCACCTGTTAGAGTCTTTATGACGTTGGCATAAGTTTTAGTTTGGCGTAATCTGTAGGAACGGTTATTTATGTTTTTACGGCACACTCACGTTAAAATATGTATACATTTGAGAACTTCTGTCCAAGGCATAAGGCTCAAAATCGTCAACCTTCTTTTAGAGCTCACAACAGCTGATTAATTAAATAATTTATTAAGCTTTTAGATGATGTGAAAGTAAATCCTTACGGAATGCAGCTAATGAACATTATTTATCATTTTTATCAATCCTTTGCAAGTAAAGATGATCGGGATCTGGATGATGGAATCTTCGTGGGCCAATAGTGAATTCATCTTTGAAATAATGCGGACAACAATAAATGAAGAATTTAGCGACTCAGAAAATAGTCGGTCGTCATGTCCTGAGTTAGTTGAGCTGACGCCAGTTACATATGACTTATTTTTAACTATATCACAACTCCATACATCGGAATCACCTGTCGGAATTTCGAAGTTGGTATCAAGTTCAATAATAGGTCACCAATGTGTTCCATGATCACCTGCACGTCCTACACTCTAATTCTGTAAAGTCCACCTACAATACCAGAAGTTTTGGTCATGCTGATGCTGGTAATACATCAACAGTAGAGCTTCAAGCTGGCCTCATCAGGATTAAGTAAAAATACAAAAGAATCGTCAAAAACATCATGCAAGGTCGCTAAATCCACAAAAGTCACTTAAAAGCAATCCACAACCATAAAAATTGTTGATAGCATTACAAAAAGAAATGGAACATGTAAAAACGAAAATGTGCCATATATTTCTAAATGTATATACTCTATACCTTAATGCATGGTGTTCCACATATGGAACACAGATAAAAAACCTTTTATTTTCCAAAATATGCGTTGTATATTTTTTTTATTATTTTTCCCTAAAAGTAAACACATCTATTTATCACATATAATTTTATTTCCAAAAACAAAAAAGTCATGCATTGTAGGGTTAAAAGTCGCTAAACAAATGTTGGTTAGTATGAGGAGTACAGCCTGCAGTTTAATTTTTTGCTCATATTACAGGCCACACCCGGTATAGTATATATTCGATAAAACGTTTAATATTTGAACATGTATAGGTATTGAATAAGTTACACCCTAAGCATTAAACTTAAATTTTAAATGATGATGTGATACAATACAAGACGCCTGTACACCTAAATGCGAACCATTGTGAATATTGTGATAATAATGTACAATATGTTTGTATATAAATTAGACTGCTGTACAATGGACGAGAGGAGCCTCCAGCGCTGAATATTCTCAAGTCGAGTGCAACTCGTTATCTCAGAAAACTATATCAATATTTACCGAGCCGAGCGCGCCAAATTTGCAAGCCTCTGAAATTTCCTACTCGCTACATTTATTCACACTTACATTTTCTGCAATGCTGTATTTAGTTACAAGAATACGAGTAAGCAAATCTCAATTATTTACCATTTTGTGACAAAAACCGCCTCTTCAATTTATTGTGATACTTATCGTAACTAATAGTGCACTTAAAATATTTGAAGATAAGCTCTTTTATTAAACTATATCTTATAAATTATGCATTTCTATTACTTTCGACAAAATTTACCATCACAAATTAATTTTAAAACTTTGAAAAATGTAGATGTAAACAAATTTCTGAAAATAGTTGTTTTTCAGATACAGTGCCTTATTAAGTACTAAGGCAAATATTAGGTACTAAGTTTATGAAAGAAATCCCGCCATATAAACTGTAACGTAAAAAATATATAACAAAGCAGTTTCTGTGAGTGTAGGTTTAAGTGGCTACGTTTGAAGAAGCCGTACCAAATACGTGCCGGGACCTATTTGCCATAATCTAATTTGCGAAAGACAGCGAAGGTAAATATTATTTGTCTAAATAGCACTTGAACCCCATTCTAAGTTAAATACTTTGGTTACAGATCTACGTTTTCTTTCCAACTGACTCTACAGGGGAGCGAGTTGCTGGTGACATAACATTATTATAACATGACTCAGTAATGCTAGTAACGTTACGACATGAAAATACGATTTTAATTTACGTAATACGGAGCGTATTCATAAACGTAAAATATGATATAAACGTCATGAAAAGCGTTGTGTTTGCACAAAATTTACTGCGCTTTAGAGTACGTATCTTGATTTTGGTTTCAACCTGGAGTCATATTTTAGTTTCTAATGAATACACCCCTAAAATAAGTAATCGTAACAATCTATGAGATAAGTTGACAATATTAGTTTATTGCCATCAGTGTTGCACTATGGATTATCTACTAAATTCATTCATCGATAAAAGACTGGTTCATAAAAACTAAATACATAATACTCGTTGACACCGGAGTCATACAATTTTTAGGTGTCGTCTAGCCATAGGTAATTCAATTTATTTTAAAATGCAAAATTATAGAGTTAGACCAAGCTTAGATAAATCTGCAGCGATTTTAATGGCCCAGACTGTGCAAGTGTTGTTTAAACTTCTATGAACTTATGTGTTATTAAAAACACTTGCACAATGCACATGCATTTGTCTTGGTCTAACTTTAACAGTCTACCTACGTATTATAAATAGTCTAAATTTATTACAATCAATATTAGAACTGCGACTAAATTGCTAAGTTCGATATGTAGGTCCAAATTATATAATAAAGAGAAATGATGTAACACTACATAAGTATATGTTTACCTATGTATTTATTGCCTACCTTTAATTTCTACCGGCTGGCCGCCCGGAGGACCTTGGAACGGTGTTGATATAATAATTACAACTGCACCTCTGGAGTTAATTGGAAACTGTGAGGACTACACATATTCTCACTAACACGTCATAGGACCATGTACGTTGGGGGCAAACGTTGACTAGTATGTATTTAGTTGTTTCCTCTTGCAAACACATAGGAAGTTATCCATTGCCCTAAATAATAGGAGGAAGAAAAATCGTTACTGAGCGCGTGTTTTTAAAGCAATTTTAAGGATTTTAACTCAGCTATGAGGCTAAAATGTAACATCTTTGCTTAGTGACTACATTAACTTGATAAGACGCTTTACTGTGGGCGGATACTTAGTTAATCTGCTCTTGTTTGCAGCCATAACTTTTAGCTTAAGTTTTATGAAAGTAGCTAAGTAAAAAAATATATTTATATTTTCAGTAATCTTAAACAACTCTAGTGATTTAATAACTATTCGATAAAAAAAATAATAGTGGAATTATTCAGATTCTAGCTTTAATGTTAATATTTCAGTTTGTTGGCTTCTTCCATCATAGTTGGCACTGAAAATCTGGCAAAAAACAACAGTCTCAACGTGTTTCTTTTGTTTCAGCGCATGTAGGTTAACTATCAATGGGGTGTAAGTGCGGCTAGTTACGTAACAGTGTTCGTATGTGTGTTATGTGTAATAGTTAGCATTTTCAAAGTTAATTTGAAATGGAGGAATATTGTCCACGTAAACTATGTAGTCAGTACATTCACTGCCATCTTTCGACACATGTGTCAAATGACATGTGTTTAATGATTTTATTAGGCTAAGAGAGTAGGCTAGAAGTATGGCACCATTACTCGAAAAGATGGCACCATACCTTTGGCCTATAATTGAGTAGATGACGAAACCTTTTGAGATTTAATAAATTTAGCACCTTAAGTGAAAAAATAAGGATCAAAATCAAATGGCGTTCTAAAAATTTTAATCATTTGTGTCAAAAGATGGCAGTAAATATACTGACTACGTAATTTACTTTGACAATATTACTCTTGTCTAAATTCTCTTTGAGTCTTTTTCCACGTAAACAAATAATCAACAAGCCTAACCGTCATTGAATGCGGCATTACACGTTATAACTTCCAATTTCTTCCACATTATCTAAACTTGCAATTAACTTGGCACATGTACTGAATAGTTCGCATGTACACAAGTTTTTCTGCCAAGAAACTGTTCGGCAGTTTGGCAGATAAGTGCGATAATTACAATGTAATATTTTTTATAGATTAATAAAAAAAAATCTTACTTGTCTGGTGGCGCAGCATGGGGCGGCGGGGCGCTTGGGGGCTTCAGACTGCGGAACGCCTTCAACCACTTGTTCTTCATACTGCCGGCGGATGAGGAGGAGAGTTTGCGATCGACTGCTGCCGTTCCGCTGTCCGCTTTCGCTGCGAATAGCTCTCTCTGTCAACAAAATAAAATATGGTTAGCTATGGTAACGACAAGGAATGCGCTAAAAGTGAAAATTTATTAGTTAAAGGTACGGTCGTAGCGCTACGTTCGTATGCGATATTCCCGATGAGTAACGATAATGCTTCGTAGAGGCAAAAAGAATAGATAGTATAGAGGGGTCCTGTCATGGTAAATATTGTAGTCACTGTAAATTTACTGCCATCTATCGACACAAGACTATAACTCAAAATAAAATTATCAAATAATTTTTAAGAAAAAAAAAACCGACTTCTATGGGGCCCGGTGAAAGATTATGGTAGATGGTGCACGTCAGAGTCCGGGTCCGAGTCCCGGTCCAAGTCCGGGTCCGGGTCCGAGTCAGAGTCCGGGTCCGAGTCCCGGTCCAAGTCCGGGTCCGGGTCCGAGTCCGGGTCCGAGTCCGAGTCCGAGTCCGGGTCCGAACCGGATCCGGGTATGAGTCCGGGTCCCAGTCCAAGTCAAAATCGAAATTCGAAATCACCAAACATGTACTATGCGTCGTTGAAGAGTTCGTCTGTTCTGATCATCATCAGCAGTTCCACTTCATCAAATGCGACAGTTTTTAATGTAAATGCTTGATTTTATGATGAAAATACAAAAAAATCTATACGTATGCCTTTAAGATTTGAGGAGTTCCCTCGATTCCTTATGGATCCCATCATCAGAACTCGAGCTTGACAGAAATGTGGCTTAAAAACTAAACTTGCTTAACAAACATAACGAAGAGGACAAATCGCCAAACGTGAACTATGCGTCGTTGAAGAGTTCCGTTCTGATCATCATCAGCAGTTCCACTTCATCAAATGCGACAGTTTTTAATGAAAATGCTTGATTTTCTGATGAAAATACAAAAATCTCTATACGCATGCCTTTAAAATTTGAGGAGTTCCCTCGATTTCTCATGGATCCCATCATCAGAACTCATGCTTGATAAAATTGTGGCTTAAAAACTTTACTTGCTTAACAAACATAACGAAGAGGACAAATCGCCAAAGGTGAACTATGCGTCGTTGAAGAGTTCCGTTCTGATCATCATCAGCAGTTCCACTTCATCAAATGTCACGTTTTTGAATGTATATGCTTGATTTGTTGATAAAAACACAAAAATCACCATATGTATGCCTTTAAGATTTGAGGAGTTCCATCGATTCCTCATGGATCCCATCATCAGAACTGGATTTTGACAAAAACGGGACCAATCTGTATGCATATACATACAATCAAAAAAATAATTTTCAAAATCGGTCCAGTAATGACGGAGATATGGAGTAACAAACATAAAAAAAAAAAACATACAACCGAATTGATAACCTCCTCCTTTGGGATTTGGAAGTCGGTTAAAAAATGAATATATATGGATAAATGACTTTATTATTTTTATACCATTTGGACCCATGTTCATTCACTGATATCTATGCGTTAAAATTGTTAAATATGAAACGGTGCCGTCACGCCATCTAGCTGAGCATAGGCCAAAGGTGTATGCGCCATCTATCCGAGAATGACTTTTTCTTGATTTCCGAGGCACGTTTTTAGTGTTCCGTACAAAACTTTGTTTACGGAACACTTATGGGATCACTTCGGTCTTGCAAATCAGTTAAATACGTTTTTCTCAGAGACCGTTTGACATAGATACCTAAAATTTGGAACAGTTATAGCAATTACCACCACTCATATTGTAAATAAGTCAAAACTGCTTATTTCTTATTAAAGGGGGAAATTTAGGGGGTTGAGAGGGGTAGGCTGAAATTTTTTTCATTTGTAAGAATCGTGTGGGGTACCATTAGAAAGCTTGCAAAAAATTGAGTCGATGGACTGATTTTGACTTCATTTTAGACTGCAATAGTTTCGTCAAAAAATGCATTTAAAGTTGCAAGTTTTCATACAAAAATTTTCACCTCTGTCCTGGCGATTTTCGCGAAAACTATAGCTAACAGGCAGCTGACTAGTCAATACCCAACTTAAAGAAGCATGGAGACGGCGGGAAAATTATCAGCTTAACTTTATCTTTATTAGTTTTTCAACTGCAGCTTGACCTTTGGTTGCTTAGGGCTAGCTAACTGATGCTTACACTGGTCAATTCATATTAGGCGAGAAACATCCTAAGTTAAAACTTTGGCATTGAAATTTATGACTTATGTCTTTGACACAAAGTTTATTACTGCTTGCTTATTTTTGTGGGATATTTAATTTTACCTCAATAGCCTACTATAAGTGGACGTAGTTTAGGGTAAAAGATCCAATCCACAAAAATCTGTTAGTAAAATTTGAACTTTCTGTCAAAGGGAAAAGTCATTCATTTAAACGACAAATTTTAGAGGATGGATCTTTTACGCTAAACTACGTCCAAGTATGAGAGAGATCTACAAAATACGACCTTATTACATTGCAAATAAGTTTCAATTTCGCACGGGCTTTCCAACCAATGGACTAGGCATCTCACGAATCTGAAAAATTCAAATTAAGAATTTCGTTCTTGACTGTCGTTATGTTTTTTTTTCCACAATAGGACACATAGAGTTAGTAAGGCGTATAGAGATAATAAAGTCATTTAATATTTATGAACAGCTTTGGCCTCATGTATAGATTTTATTGAGAGTATCTGATTCGTCGAAACAATATACACAATATTCCTTTTCATTAAGTACCATTACATTTCTGTATCAATTGTATAATTATAATAACTATTAATTATATTCAGTACTTATGTATATTTTTGAACGGATCGGTGAGCAACAAGATTCAGGGCTATAACCGCGAAAATAGAAGTTCGCAAATTGCGAGCATTTTTCTCTGTCACTCTAATTACGCCTTCATTGGAGTAAAAGAGAAAGATCCCCGCAAATTGCGAATTTCGGTTTTCGCGGTAGCCCCTCAGTCCTGTTACGAGAAAATAATTTTGGAAGGCATTAATAGTACGTATATGACAGTTAAATATCACAGTTTTTAGAAACAAAGGTAAAATTGACGAAATATTTAAAGTAAGCCGATCTTGTTTTTTAGCAGTTCTAAATAATATTAAAGTCTATATATATGGCATAGAACTAGAAACAAAATCAAATAAAATATAATAATGAGTTCTAAATTCAAATTGAAGGAGTATACATTTAAGGTATTATAGGCCAAGCGCGCACCACGATATTAATTTTTGCGACACGATTTTAGAATCGCGCTGTAATATATCGCCATAGATTTATAAGGCGTAGATTCCTAGTTCGTACACCCCCAGTGAAGCCATTTCAAGTGCGACGTCACGTGTCACGTCACACTCGTATCATCGTATTCGAACGGCCCTCGCAGTACTCAAAGTCAAATCGGTATGTGTACACCTCCCGTTTAAAATTCAAAAACTACAGGAAAGATGGTTGTTTGTACAGTGAATGGGTGTCACAACACATCATATAATAAAAACAAACCGCCTGATATTGCATTTCACGCGTAAGTATCGAGATTAATATGATATTTTTACATAATCGTAAATACAAAAATCCAAATTTTCGTCAGCCGCCATTTCTTCTAAATGTTGCCAGTGTAGTGAATATTTTTTCCTCCAAATGGGACATGGCGTCTACATTCTAAAATAAATACGCTCAATTAAATTTCATTGTATAATTTTAAAGAAAATTATAATTAAGCTAATTATTTAGGTAAGTATTTACTTTTTTCTTATTTTTATTTTGTGTCATGTTCGTTTCAGTTTTCTGACTGATCGGAATGACGCAATATGGAAACATTGGAAATGGACTAAACACAGTCGAATATGCTCTGTCCTATTTAAATTTATTCTTATTATTTTATGCACATTTGTTAAATAAATAAAAATAGTAAAAACTTATCAGCTATTTATTTAATCCTTATTTCACAAAGTACAGAAATGCAACAAATCCCGAAATAAACAAAAAGCTTTTGCTACAAAACCGAATCTACACACTTCCAAATTATTTATAACCAAGTGTGG
Source organism: Cydia fagiglandana (assembly GCF_963556715.1). Lineage (NCBI taxonomy): Eukaryota > Metazoa > Arthropoda > Insecta > Lepidoptera > Tortricidae > Cydia > Cydia fagiglandana. Next base: position 14,381,355 of record NC_085938.1, read on the forward strand.
ATGTTGTTAAAATTCCTCTACTTTGAGAGAAGTAAATGAATACTGGCAACATATTTTGTATATATGTGTGTGTTTGCTGAGCGTAAAACACGAGCGTTCCACGCACACATCGATCGTGTTTCGGCTTCACTTTTGGCAGGTTAGCCGTATGGGGACTATCTGTCTATGCGTTATTAGTTTAAGGGTCTCCCCTGATATATCGACGCGCATTCGGCAAAAGCCGATAGGAAAAAGCTTTATGTCCACGCAATAAGAGCGAAAAAGTCGTCGTTCGGCTCGGCTCGCATCGGCCGGCGCCTGCCGACGCGTCGACGGCTTTTTCGCTCTTATTGCGTGGACATAAAGCTTTTTCCTATCGGCTTTTGCCGAATGCGCGTCGATATATCAGGGGAGACCCTAAGCATATCGCAGAAAATTCACTGCGCGCACTGCGATGAAAAAGTCGACGATTTGTTCATTCTCAACATGGATTTCGTACCAGTCGCTTGTCATGAAACGTGATGCGTTGCTGTATGACTTTGAGCATTTATAACACAAAGGTGATCCCCGTCTATTTCCATAATTAAATGGTCAACATCTAGCGTCTCATTTTGAGACTCCATTGGAGATGCAGGTGCCGAGATGTTGGGGTTTGGAGAGCGAAATGCCGACTGAGGTCCGGCCGGGGTGCGATTTTATTATTATAGTGCGCGCGGGGCCATACAACTCCGCATGCTGCAATCACTTTGCGACAATCGCGGAAAAATGTGACAAATCACAATTTTAAAATCGCTGCGATTTTTTTGTCGCATATGCGCACACTAACATATAAACACATACGTTGCATTTCTGCGACAAAATTATCGCAGGACAAAAAATCGTGGTGCGCGCTTGGCCTTACTCTAAATTATTATAATACATCAAGCATTCGCGAGATGCTCGACTTCGGTATTCAAACACAAAGCAATAGTACAAGAATCTAACTAAATGCAAAGGCCGAAGGAGCGATTCGAAGATCCGAAGCGTCCGACAGACGCGCGCCTCCCGTAACTTTTCCAAGTATTTTTAAGTACAATTAAGTGTCTAAGTCGCAAGATCCAAAGGCTGAAGTCGCATTGGGCCGAAAGCCCGAAGCATCCAGGAGGTCAGTTCTAAACACAGGTAATTAATACAAGTGTCTAAATGCGAAGGCCGGAGGCCGAGCTCCGCGTAGGGCCGAAGGCCCGAAGCCTGCAAGATGTCAGTGGTTAAACACAGAACTGACAGCCTGGACGCTTCGGGCCTTCGGCCCTACGCGGAGCTCGGCCTTCGGCCTTCGCATTTAGATACTTATACTATTGTTCTGTGTTTAAGTACTAACATCCTGGACGCTTCGGGCCTTCGGCCCTACGCGGAGCTCGGCCTTCGGCTTCCGCTTTTAGACACTTGTACTATTGTTCTGCGTTAAAGCACTGACATCCTGGACGCTTCGGGCCTTCGGGCTACGCGGAGGTCGGCCTTTGGCCTTCATATTTAGACACTTGTACTATTGCTCTGTGCTAAAGCGATGACATTTTGCTAAAGCTCGGCCTTCGGCCTTCGCACTTAGACACTTTGTACTATTGTTCTGTGTGTGTAGTTGAATACGGTATCCTAAAAACAGGCAAACAACCCCTGTAAAATGTAACGATGCGAGCGGTACGGCTACCATCAGTTTGGCATTGACATAAACGCTACCGTGGGCGTGAACGTAATTTACTTTCTATGCATCTCGCTCGTACTGACATATTAGTGCGAAAGAGATATACCTATAGGAAGTAAATTACGTTCACGATATCGTTTATGTCAATGCCAAACTGATGGTAGCCGTACGGAACACTAAATGCCTCGAGCTATCTCGGACTTGGCCAAATTATTTTCTTAGACTTTATTCATCTTATACGAAGTTACATATGTCTTCGGTAAAGGCAAAACGGCAACGCTCGATGGGTTAACTGTGAGTTATGACTTATGTCGAATGGAGATCTCACTAAACGAAAATAGATTTCTTGTGCTTGAATAAGCACACAATTAAATTTATTATTTAATTGAAATGTTTTATTTATGATATACATAGCAGACCTGAACAACACCGGTGGGTTTGCAAGTGCGTGGCCGGCTTTAAGGTGGGAGTACGCTATTTTCTTAAAGGTTAGAACAGCAGCAAAACGATTCTGATATTTCTGATACCAAGCGAGAATAACAATTCGATTTAAAGTTTTAAGCTAATTTGAAATGCAGGCATATGTAACAGCTTTGCAGCCCCCATGGCTATAATCTACTTCCGGACTGACAACTTGACTACCTCATCAACAAATTTAGGTTAGGTCACAGAAGAAATAATAGTACTAACGTACAGAAAGGACACTTCCTACAAACCCGAAGTTTGACAGCGGTTCAGGGTCGAATCATGTATCCCTTTCTAATATGTGGCACTATCCCTTTCGGCAATTTAGGGTTGTCAAAATTTAAGTGATTATCTTATTTGTGGTCGTGCACGCAAAAGGAAGTCAAGTGGTGCCAACCCTAATTAATTGTTCGAAGCAATGCTGAGCCGAACGGAGCCGAGTTCGACCGAAGCCAGGAGTGTCTCCCCACTGGTTAGGTTATAAATTACCGCCCGACAGAGAACAAATGGACTTTGACCTTACGTTAACTTTTTATTTAATGTGTGTGTGACACTGCAAAAATATATAGCCAGAGCTTAATGAATTGATAGGCCTCTTGGGCACGCACAGTTTGGTCATTTCGAATGTCTGTGTTGGCTTAGGATCAGGGGAGTAGGAACGTTAATTTAATGAACGTTGTGGCTACCCGAGATTACCTATACTTACATAAAAAAAAACCGGCCAAGTGCGAGTCGGACTCGCGTTTATAGGGTTCCGTACATAAGTCCAACTCACGCTTGACTTCACATTTATAATAGATTTTCCTGTCATCTATAGGTAAAGAACTATTTTGTGTATTTTTTTCAAAATTTTAGACCCAGTAGTTTCGGAGATAAAGTGGGGGGAATGGTCATTATTAGGCTATTTTCTTAAATAACTTCGAACCTACGTATTTTAAAATTATAAAAAAAAATATGTCCATCTTTTGGTCCAGTAGTTTCCGAGAAAATAGCCTGTGACAGACGGACAGACAGACAGACGCACGAGTGATCCTATAAGGGTTCCGTTTCTTCCTTTTGAGGTACGGAACCCTAATAAGATAGGAATACAGGTGGAGGACAAATATAATTTAGATTTTCTTGGTTTTGAATTATCTGAGTTCTGCATCTCATTAATTCATACTTATGCATATGAGTAATGTAGTGTTGTACAGTCAGCAGCAGAAGTTGCTAAGAGGCCAGGTGTTCAAAATGATCTTGACGCGACTTTATTGTTAAGCGAATAAGATCGTGTCAAGTTAATTTTGAACACCTCGCCCGCTTAGCAACTTCAGCTGCTGACTGTACAGCGACTAATATTAAATGAAAGTCAAATCAATATTGTGTTTTGAAATAAATTTTAATTCGCCCTTCGCGCGCTGGTAAAATATCTGAGCTTTTTTGCAAGATACTCTAATATTTGACGTTTTGTGACTCGAACTTCAAGATATTCACAAGAGATGACACGTACTAGATCCATTCTAGATAGGTACGTTATCCCACCAAAAACATAAATGTAAAAAAGGAGAGCCAAGTTCAATACAAAAATTATGCTTGGCTGTGGGGCTCGCCGCAAAAAGAATGGAGATCTAAATGACTGCCACTGCCAAGTTCTATGCAAAATCCAAATATGTATTTATAGGAACAAAATAACATTATAAACAAGTATTAAACTCTATTTCTTTGCTTTATTGGATACCTATAACAATTGCTGTTATTTTAAAAAATGTGAGATCTTAAAGTAGGTTAGATTTGACTTGGCCAGTTTTCATTATATCAATCATTTTATATATATTGTAATTCTGATAAAACCTGGCCAAGCCAAATCTAACCTACTTTAAGATCTCACATTTTTTTAAATAACAGCAATTGTTATAGGTATCCAATAAAGCAAAGAAATAGAGTTTAATACTTGTTTATAATGTTATTTTGTTCCTATAAATACATATTTGGATTTTGCATAGAACTTGGCAGTGGCAGTCATTTAGATCTCCATTCTTTTTGCGGCGAGCCCCACAGCCAAGCATAATTTTTGTATTGAACTTGGCTCTCCTTTTTTACATTTATGTTTTTGGTGGGATATCAATACTTTTTGTAAAGAAAACTAGGCAGGTATTGAGATTTAATGTTTTTTCTTGTGTTTCCGCTGTATGGTTTTTACTTCTGTTCTTTGTATAATTATGTGGTACCGCGCGCCGCCGACGACACACGGTTGGCCGGTTGTTTAGAGCGTATTAAAAGTTTTTTGTATGGGGCACCACTTATTTTTTGACTAAACTTTATTTTAATATAGCAAATATAATAATACATATATTGGGGTAGTTTCAAATATCTGCTTGTAACGGTTCCAACGCTACAATAAAAAAATATTTTTTTGTATGGGGACCCCCCCTATTTTTTAACTTTTTTTTATTTTTAGATTTTTTCCTACGCTTACACACAATAACCAAGCTGGATTCCAAATTTCATCCTTCTAGGTCATCTGGAAGTAGGTTAGGTTTAGGTACTTATATCAGTCCCAATAAAAAAATGGATTTTTGTATGGGGACCCCCCCTATTTTTAAACTTTATTTTATTTTTAGATTTTTTCCTACGGTTACACACAATAACCGAGCTGGATTCCAAATTTCATCCTTCTAGGTCATCTGGAAGTAGGTTAGGTTTAGGTACTTATATCAGTCCCAATAAAAAATGGATTTTTGTATGGGGACCCCCCCTATTTTTAAACTTTATTTTATTTTTAGATTTTTTCCTACGGTTACACATAATAACCGAGCTGGATTCCAAATTTCATCCTTCTAGGTCATCTGGAAGTAGGTTAGGTTTAGGTACTTATATGTCAGTCCCAATAAAAAGTGGTTTTTTTGTATGGGGACCCCCCCTATTTTTTAACTTTATTTTATTTTTAGATTTTTTCCTACGGTTACACACAATAACCAAGCTGGATTCCAAATTTCATCCTTCTAGGTCATCTGGAAGTAGGTTAGGTTTAGGTACTATAAGTCATAAGTCAGTCTTAAAATTTACGACTTTTTGACCTTCATACCTTTATAACCGTTTGAGCTAGCTTCATGAAATTTGGGCTTCTAGATATCCTTATGGATATAATTAAACACACGTAGTTTTATGTGTTTACGTCAAAGATGTTTTGAGTTATAGAAGGGTCAAAAGTGGCACCAAGTGGTTCGTGTAATATTACACTCGGCGCTGGCTAGCCAGTTCCTTTGCTTGAACTTGGCTTGACACGCTGCCGCGTGTCTAGATAGTTTAGATATCAACTAGTTCTCTTTTGCAGCGCAATCCGGGCAACCAATGTCTAATAGATGTTTATTTCAAAATCCGAATCGGGCTCAAATGCGTTTGACACGATCATGCAACTGCACTATCCAGAACCACCAAAGTCCAGGCCGCGTAGCCAACATGCCAATCGCTTACGCTCCATAGTGAACGAAACGCAACTGTCACTGTTGCACTGATGTGGAAAAATTAAGAGAGTCAGAAAGCGTGTCGTTCTCGTAGCGCAAGCGATTGTCACCTTGGCTAGGCCGGCTGATATACTATTTCCTAGTATCTTTAGATACTTACTAGGAAATACTTGTGTATAGAAGAAGGTACACTGGGAATAGCGACGGTAACGTCTCGTAAAACAGCGCTAACTTTCCGCCAACGCTTTTGTTCCGAAGCGATACTCGACTATTTATTTGGCAGTTTGGAATATTGTCATGATGTCATAAAATTCTATGAGTCAATCCATTTTAAATCTACATTCACGCTGTTTACGAAGCTTACTGTATTGGCTGTGTGGGCGACAGTGGCCTCCGTCTGGCGGCATTGGACACACTGGCACGCAAATATTATGAAATTTTGGGCCGCGAATGTTCCCATGGACTTTATAAATATATAGATAAATAATATATTATAGATCTATAGCTTACAAAATGATGACAACAATATAGGTTTTTAGGTTTCCATACCCAAACGGTAAAAAACGGAGCCTACCTATTACTAATAACATAAGACTCCGGTGTCCGTCCGTTCGTCTGTCAGTTACAGGCTGTAATTCATGAAGATAGCTATAGACAGTTGAAATTTATAAACACAAATACTAAAAACAAAATAAAATAAATATTTAAGTGGGGCTCCCATAAATTAAACGTGTTTTATTTTGCAATGGCACGGAACCCTTCGTGCGCGAGTCCGACTCGCACTTGGCCGGTTTTTATGTTTATGTGATAGGTAACTAGGAAAAGGGTGTCTTTCATGAATGAAACCTGCTTATATTTTCCAGTCTGCGTAATCCATAGATATTGTTAGTTAGGTACCTAGTTGTCAGGTCCATTTTCAATACCGATTTATAATACAGTAATTTTATACATTTAGCGTTTGCGTTAAATCCAGTAGTTCTGATTTTTTGTCAAAAATCAGAACTACCGGATCGGATTTTTTGTCAAACATCAGAACTACCGGATTTGACGCAAAAGAGTCAGGTTACAAAATTAGACAAAAATTACTGGATTATTAACAATACATTTATTTTTAAACAAATTCTGCTCGTTGAATAGGGTGTTAATAACGTGGTATTTTACTTACAAAAACATACCAATGCTTTATATCGCGTGCACGAAATCTATTAGGGCAACGTGATTGGGGCAAACATTGAGTAGGTATGCCTGTGTGTACGCAGTTCATTTATATTACATCGCAATTAATTACAAAAGTAAATACAAATGATTTAGATTCTCAGTAAATAAGTTTATTGTAAGGCACAAAACCTCACGGAGAGAGAAATGAACGTACGTGCCCACAATGAAAAGTTTTAAAAATTCGTATTTGTTAAAATAAGAGTTCTGTTTAAGTATAGTTACAAAGTGTAAAATGCAGCAGCTACATGAACACTAAAATTATTCAGAAACTGGTAAGATTTAATGTATTTTAACTTATCTATGTAGTTTTTTTTTTTCGTAACACAATGTAATCAACAGTATTACTGCAATGTTCTGCCGCCAGAGTGCAGAACTAATTTGTTTAGTAAACCATAGAGTAACTTATACCTACCTACATACTAGGCCTTATACAGTTTTTTGACAAGTTTTCACTATGCACATTGATCCACCAAGGCGGTTGGTTTACAGGTGGCCTACCTCGAAATGCGAAATTCGAAATTTCTTTATCTGCCTCTCTATAGATAGAATAAGCAAGAGTGATAGAGAGGCAGAAACCGAACGTTCGATTGTCGTGTTTCACGGTAGGCCACGTGATTGACCTAGTGACGCATGATGTGTCATTGATGATATCAATGAGGTTTGTTTACTGTATGTGCTAGTGGTGACACCTACGCAGAGCTTTGCCTAATAATCCCTATTCACCTGAGACTAATATTACCGTCCTTAACTGTTTACTTGTTTTTAAAGAGCAAAACAAAAATATTTCTTTATTCTTTTATTTCTTAAGGTACCTATAGGCACGCTGCAAATCCCTGTTCGATTACCGAACTCTATAAACGATTTTGTGTAGGTGGTCACGGCGCTGGCGTGATAAATTTGTGATTGAATTTTGCCGGTTTGTTTGCGCCCAATCATGATTAAAGTGGTATGTATATTAATCAAGTGGAATTTCATGACGTAGGCAGATATTATCTATCGACTATTATAAAGAGTTTTGCTCTAGAGATATATTTGATTCAGTCTTTCGACTGCAGATGAGCAAATGTGGGCTTTTTAATACCATCCACCAGCATAAGCGTGGGTTGCACCGATCATTTTGACAGACTATTAAGGAAGTCACCTATATAGTGTAATTAGTTACTTAATTACGTATATGTATACCTAAAAGAAGCGTAAAGTGGGGGTACAATTTTTTTTTAAACATTGGTTGAAATTGTTTAATTTAATATTGCGCAATGAGGCATTTTCTATTCTAGCATCAAGCATTTGAACGAATGAACGTCGGAAGATTTTGTGATGATTCGTAAATACCAATACAAAACAAATACCTACTCTTTATTGCACACCTCTTTACAGAAAACAATACAAACAGTAAGAAGAGGTTAAACAACTGGCGGTCTTATCGCTAAAAAGCGATCTCTTCCAGACAACCTTACCTTTTGGATTCCTTAGGTAAATAACTTTTTTCCGGGATATTGCGGCTATATTTCCTATTCTGTTTACGAACGCAATTATTACTATACCTATGTATATCCAAATACGTGCCGCCGCCGCTACATCAGGCTATGTTTCGAACTTTTTGCATTTTCCAAGTTAAAAGGATTGGTCGAAAAGTTGCATGTCTATCGTACACTTAGTTAATGAAATCCTGGCTTATCTATTTGTTAGTTCGCAACCCACACTCAACTTGATCGTTAGGGAACTGTAGTATTTCTATACATTGTTACTAACCTTTAAATAAGTAAACGTGAAATGCTGAAATGAATGCTTCTTGCTAAATTTAGCATACATTAAGTACGTTCTAAAATTAAACAAAAAAGTTTTTATAAATATGTATGACCACGAATAGGTATTAGGTAATAAATGTTTTATTTAAATTCTAACACTAAAATCAACATACAAGCAAGCTTGAGAATTGAAACAAAACAATTGTCGTTACAAAGTACCTAAGTTGTTTAATTATTCGTGAGTAAACATGAAAACTTATTACTTACATAATATGTAAACATGCAACGAAACTGGGCAATGTAATGTCACTGCAAAGACTCAACGATCAAGATAAAGTCTGATTTGTGAAATAAAAACTAGGCCTTGGCACGCTATTATGGCACAGAACAGAGTTCTAAAAGTATTAAACCTTGGCATCTTACAGAAGGCTAAGCAATTTGGACACTAACTCCCTTATTTATAAACGTTTACTAAAGCTGACAGTGACAGTAATAATCGTTTGTCCCTTTTCGACGTATTGGTATGAGGGAAAGGGACAAACTATTATTATCGGTTTGTCAACTTTAGTAAACGTTTATGAATAAGGGGGTAAGTACCTACGTAAGCAAGCAACAGGGAGTTATCATTAAATTCTGAGAAACATATGCACTCTGGTTTGGACTCTGGCTCTCACCAATTCCTCGTGTCTTATGTGTGAATGACTCAAAAACAAGAAAATACTATACCTTTACAGCATACATTTTAGGATAGGTACAAGCTATTCGATAAAATCGATTTCTCTAAGATTTATGGCGATTTTTAAAGAGGTCAAACAATGAATTTAATCTTATTTTGATACGACCTTGCTCGAAGAACCCTCAAATCGCTCAGGCTGACTGGTGCATGCGAAATGAAGTGAAAGTTGTGCGTGAGATGCTTGATAGTCACCAAGACGATCGTCAGAGCCTTATCAAAATCATAATAAATTGTTAAATTAGAATTGACATCCAGGAAAATGTTTAAGTAGATCAAAAAGAGGTGTACTAGTTATCTACATGAATAGAAGATAAACTCATGATTTAAATTTAGGAAAAAGTAAATCAGCCTTAAGCGTTGGTGAAATCGTAGGGTAGCATTTTATTCTCTCTCACTAAACAATTTAAGGACCAAGCGAATTAATTTAATGCGTGACCGACCTAGATCTCAATCGCGTGGCGAGAGTGCCACTGTTTTTAGAAAGGGCATGTAACGTTGACCTGCTTAAGACGCGGGTTACGAATCGAATTAGACGGTTTTACTCATTGATACTTTTATTTTATTTTCAATTTATGGTTGACGATAACGAATTTTGGACATAAGAGCAATAACAGTTTTTTAAGTATGTAGGTAACTATCTCGTTTATGTGGTTCATGCATATGTCGCAGTAAGATAGATATAGCCGTTATATAGTTATAACCAGAGCTCGGATAGGGTGAGCTATTTGCCTTATAATTTGACATGTCTTATGTCATATATAAGGCAAATAGCTCACCCTATCCGAGCTCTGGTTATAACCCTAGGGATATAATTATATGACGTAACATAGTTATACGAAAGCGATTCATTACTATCTTACTAGGTATATAACTATAATACGGCTTTAGTTTAGTGATATAGTTATATTACTGGATTAAGTTTAGTGAAATAATTGTAAGTAGGAGTGCAGTGGTGCGGCGGAGGTATAGTTATATCCCTAGGGATATAGTTATATGCCGTATAGTACGTAACTACGTATTATAATCATATTCCTAGTAAGATAGTAATTGTAGGTATTAGGAGCGCGGCAGTGTGGCGGAGGTTTAGTTATATCCCTAGGGATATAGTTATATGCCGTATTATAATCATATCCCTAGTAAGATAACTATTATATAATATATTTTCATGCTGCTATTTTTAAGGGTTTATGAGGCATTGCGATCGATTCACGAAAGCTGGCGCGAGATTTGACAGAATTTCAATGAAAATAGCTGTCACTCAGTAGAAATCTCGCGCCAGCTTTCGTGAATCGACCTATACTTTTACGTAATATTGCTAAAAAGTATTATACGGCATATAACTATATCCCTAGGGATATAACTATACCTTCGCCGCACCGCTGCACTCCTACCTACAATTATTTCACTAAACTTAATCCAGTAATATAACTATATCACTAAACTAATGCCGTATTATAGTTATATACCTAGTAAGATAGCAATGAATCGCTTTCATATAACTATGTTACGTCATATAATTATATCCCTAGGGTTATAACTATATAACGGCTTTATCTATCTTACTGCGACACATACATTATTCACATATGTACAAAATAACAAACATTGTCTCTTTTGTAATACTGGAACCTCATTTCAGAGATAATTATATTATCACTCCAGATACTGCTAACAATCCAGTCATCATTTTAATTAAAGGGTCTCAAGGTGTACTAATTCGTCTGTTTAAAAATTTAATGGTTTTTACATCTTTGTAAACTTCTTTTCTAAGCTTTTGTTTAAAAGTCCTATATGTTAATTCGCCAGTTTTAGTAACTGGCTGAAATAGGTGAATAGAATTCATTTTTAGTTTAGGACGGCCAGTTACTAAAAGTGCCCAGTTCCTGGCGAATTACCCTACTTAAATATTAATGGTAGGTCTGGGAAATGATCAATGTATCAGTCGGCTTTCGAATTATTTGGCACGCCGACGGCAATATAACTGCGAATTCCCTAGGCTGCCTTCAAACGTCTTAACACTTTGTGTGTTATGTTTATACGGAAAGTAGTACGAGAATTTTACTTGGCAGTTACATATTCGTGTAAGTGTCGAATGCTCCCACTAGGTGTGGGTTGGTTTTTGTTTGAACAAGGTTTTTTTTTTATTTGAACAAAACTTATTTGTGACGTTCCACGGAAAAAGGTACCTTGTGGCGGCTGGCGTTTACGTCGCATAGCGCCGCAATAATATTGGAGCGGCGTTAATAATACCGTAAGCGCCAACCGCCATAAGGTACCTTTACCCGAGGGACGTCACATTTATGAGCGGGAATAAGTGTGAAAATCCTAATAGAATAAATATTACGATTTGTACCTGTATAATTATGGTTAGAATTTTTTAATTAAATACGTATTCGTTCCTATATTTCATCATTGTCTTCCGGGTATAGTTCATTCATCACATACGTTTTTAAGGACACATTTTGACACACAAATGTACCTACCTACTCCAATACTAAGTTTTTGAGTATAATATAGATTTTATCTTGGGTAGATAGATGCAATCTGAAACCCATTAATGTGAAAATCGCACATTTTCCTGACGTGTTCAAGCTGCGTAGCGCTGTCGAGGCTCTTCAAACAATCCAACCAGATAAATGCCAAATGGAATGAAAAAAATGTTGATTGTTTTTAGTATTAATACTTATTGACTTATCGTTGATGGACGTAAAAATATGCTACCTATTATTATGAATATAAGTTAAATATTTACAAAAATATGGATATTTGTGACATTTTAACGATTAGAATAAGATACTAAACTTTTGATTAAAACTAACGATATAGAATACTATGCATTACAATGTCAAAATAGCGTTTCTATGTAGAAACTATAGAATATGCAATTTTAGAATTCTAATTCATTCGTTTCGTTCCGTAATCGTCATCGTTTATTCTTCTGTTCCCTTAAGGCCTATTTCTACATTGATTAGTGTTTAGTGCAAGTTTGTATGTTTGCCACTTGGGATTACTAGCAAATGTACGAGTATGACACTAAGCACTAAACAATGTGTATACGGGCCCTACAGTAGGCGTTGGGAGAATGTTGCGTAATAAAAACTTTTTTTATATAAATAACTTACAAAATGTAAGGTCCCCAACTCTTACTAGGCAGCATAGCCCTATCGCTGCAAGACTGGGCAAAGTTAGTTTACAAAAGTGAGCACGGATGTATTCATTCGAGGGGCGTAAGAGAGTGAAACCTAATGAACACTTCAACGTTGCCGCGATCTAGTACATTCCCATCGCATACAGACACAAGGGTGAGTCCAGTTCAAAGGCACAACAGTGTAACTTGACCTACAGGCACGTAAAAAACATAAGTAAACATAAAACGCACTTAAACTGGTTTTCTTGAACTTCCGGTTCGTCAATACTTAGTGAGCGATTGTAATTTCGCTCTTGATGCTCATAAGTCATAATACTAGCCACATCTATAGTGAATCTGGTTTAGAGAGATGCGGTAAGCAAAGATTCCATGGTTACTTTATGAGACTTTTCTATATCCACAGTGTAGGCGATAGAAGTTGCTAAAACAATTTTGAAAACCATTGTTTATAGCAACAAATATTTACTAAAAAGATTGGCGTATGTATGTATGCACGTGTACGTACAGTCAGTATATCTATAGCTAAGACACTGTACAGTCGCCATCAGATATATCGGAGCTGCCAAGGTGCTCAAAAATATCTGAACACGCCTCTATTGTCAAGGCGCTAGAGTGCGTGTTCAGATATTTTTGAGCATCTTGGCCGCTCCGATATATCTGATGGCGACTGTACGTACTGTTCGATGTTATTTGTAAATGACTGTATTTTACTAATAACAATAATTTAACTAAGCCTGTAATACCTAAACTGTTCATAACAACAATTTTAAACTAACTTCGGCAACGTAAATTTGAAGATCCAAATTTTAAACGTAGATAGGTACGTTTAAGGTGGTAACAGCGAGAAAACTGAGGGATGCAAATTAACTCATTTACATGTCTTTCTATAGATACCTCCTTTTCAACTTTGAGGGTTTTATTTAGGTACCTATAAACTTTTTTCTTCGCGAACTTTTGTCCTATTATTATTTTATATCAAATTGCTGATTGGCTATATTGTATTTAAATATTAAGGTGCGGCATTGACATTACATCGACAAGGTTAGCTCAGCTCATTGAAATAGCGCAGTTTCAAGGACTACACTGTTTTTATATAAAACTAGTGGACACTATATGGTAGATATGCATCTCGGATGTGTTAGTATTTATGAGATCCGGTCTGTTGATTTACAGCAAGGGCGTTGCTACCTGAAAAACTTTACGTTTGGTACTTTATCAACTTCTTACTGACCCTAGGGATCTCAGATATGAAAAATTACACCGAATGGAGAAAAAGGTACAAAGTTTTCTTGGAAATAACATATAATAAGTGAAACTTTGGACTTTAGCAGAAATGTTTATTCCGTTCATATTTATGATAATTTCTTAAGGAAATAGTAACCACGGACCTTTTTGAATAATATTTATATTGCTAATCTCACTTTTACATTCTAGATTTTTAATCCAACACAGAATTTTGTGTAGTTCCCAATTTCCATTTCCTCTTTTTTACACAAAAATAAACAGGAAATAAAAAATATAAATAAAATAATATGAAGCATGAATATAACTTTGGGATATTTATTAGTAAGGATAAAACGCGATTGTGATCTACATGTTATTCACAGCACGCAATGATATGATGTCTGCACAATATTTGGCGAATACTAATATCATTGACGTTTTCCGCCCGTTTTCGGAATACCCAACTGGCGTGAAGTGGCGCAGAATAGGGCAGAATGGCGCTCTCTTGTGTCAGAGGCCAAGATCCTCTTTGGGTCACTGAGCCAGTGATGTATGTATGTAATATCATTGACGTATTCGTGAATTTCGTGATCTACATGTAAGTATAAGTAGTACCTGCATACTAAGAGATTCCTGAAACGTTAACATGATTAGAATCTCATATGGAATTGCTACATTTCGAATATCACTCTCCAAGAATTCGGCCGCAACTGTTCGCAGTAGGAATGAGATTTGTGGTAGGTATACCCAGCGGAGACAACTCAAATAGGATTGCCTGTCCAGCTAAAAGGCATTCCCGATTTCTTCTTCGTCGCGTTATCCCGCATTATTGGCACGGCTCATGAGAGCCTGGGGTCCGCTTAGCAACTAACCTAAGAATTGGCGTCGGCACTAGCTTTTACGAACGCGACTGCAATTTGACCTTCCAATCCAGAAGGTAAACTAGGCCTCGGGATTAGACCGGTTTCCTCACGATGTTTTCCTTCACCGAAAAACGAATGGTAATAAATAGCGATTAATATTTCGTAAGTAGGTACATAAGTTCCCAATTAAGAACTCATTGGGCAAGTACGAGCCGAGGTTTGAACCTGCGACCTTCGGATTGCTTTCATTATTTAGCACGCTGTTACCGCTAAGTCACCAAAAAAGGCATTCCCGATTTGCCCGCTAAAAATGCCCATGGTAAAGTCAAGAATTAAATTCTTTACTGTGATATTATTATTATCCACTGAGTTCAAAGCGGGGTATGCCACATGTCAAATTGTGGCATACCCCGCTCGTTCGATTTAGGTAGGTATAGCGAACTCTGCGAACCACATGCGAACTATTTGTGCTACGAAGGTAGTACTAAAAGTACCGAACTAGCGATACATGCTTTTTTTACATATCTAATTGCACAAACGGGTCTACCGCGATATAATTTAATTGTTTTTCAGCTGAAACGTCGGAATTAAAGGTAAAAACAATGAAATTATATCGCGGTAGACCCGCTTGTGTAATTACGAGTAAGTAAATATGTGTACAAAACGCGAGTTTAAAGTGTTACATGCTTTTTTTGTCTAGTATGCCTGTTTGTGTCGACATCCTTTGTCAACAACGCGACTACGTACGTTCACATATTTTTTGAATATATATCGAAAATATTGAGGGTCATTTTTGGACCATATTAGCGTTGGACCGTTGGACCGTTAGCGAGGTGATTAGGTATTAGGTCAAACTGAACAACTTTTTTTATGGAACCAACCCCGAAATCCAAAAAAAAAATGTGTTTTTCCCATAGAAAACGTCCACATGCACTGGACCAAAATCTATGAAACGGCCAAAAAAATTTTTGTGATTTCGGAGTTGGTCCCATACAAAAAGTTGTTAAGTATGTTATTATTATTATTATGTATTAGCTACCTAAAATGACCTCGCACAATATGGCTAACGGTCCAATGACCCTGTGTAACGTAAAAGCTTGCTAGTCTCGTTAGAAGCTACTTTTTATCTTAAGACTATAGTGAACCATCGCTTCTCCGTACAAACGTGGAAGACAACTGTAGTTCAAACTTCACTACAATACATAACAATACAAACGACTCCTATCCAATTTAACAAAGAGTTGGAAGTTCATCGAAACGAAATAGTTTTGGACAACGGTCGAGATTGAAAAATAAATTGAATCAACTATACGAAGGTGACGAGTAGGTTAGGTAAGTAGGTACATAAACCAAGCAAAGGTCGGAAAACAATAGTCTAATATTTCGATTCTTTTCATGCCTTAAGTATCAATGGACTAGTTCTGAAGGCAACGTGTCTAATAATATGTTTAGTATGTAACTAAATCTACTTCTTTGAAGAATTCAAACTCAATTATAATAGTAACCGATTTATTTAAATTAAAGATAACAAATATCGCTATTCACTTTGCAATACAAGTGCACTCGTCAAGCGCTGTCACCATAATGACCGCCTTTTGCGATCATCATGGCGCCCAGAAACCGGACCGGAAACGAGTCGGATTGGCGCCTCATAATACTCTTCTGTGATTGGCTGATTAGAAGCGGGCTGTCAAAACTGACATTAGTGTTGCTAGCCATAATAATTGTGACATGAAGGTCGTAAAATATTAAATTATCATTAAAAATCATACCAATATTACATTATCAATTAAAAATCATAACACTCGGCCATCCGACTTGTACACCGTCCCGGTGTACACTCATTACACATTTTAAATTAGACAATCTTATTAAGATTCTATTACAAATAACATAACACAGTAAGCACTTTTTATTTAACTGCAACCTAAAACTAAATTTAAGCTAACTAACTAACTATTAATTTAACAAAACTAGATTCCAACTTTCATTAATTAATTTATACATTACACACTGTCAATACCGCTTTTATGAGTAAGACAATGAACTATTACTATATTTATATTAATCTTATAACATCGGCTTGCATTATCTTCTGAAACCTGATACTATATCAGTAAATACTAGAAGTAAAATCATAACACTCTGTCATTTAAGCAAATACACTGGTTAGTATCTACAACGGTTACATTTTGAAAAAAAATATACTATCCTCTAATTCTTTTGAGATCGCTTTTTTAATTCTGATAAGGGAATATTGTCATCGGTTTCATAATCTGAGGTTTCACTAGAACTACTACTAGGGAAAGACTTATTTGAATCAGGGTTAGGTGAATTAATCTTGATCCAAGGTCTTAACCTATCGACTGCAACGACACTCTTAAACGGCCTTTTCTTTTTGCCGAATCCGGGAATTTCGGCTATTTGGTACCTATCGTTGCCCAAAATCTTTACAACTTTATAGGGACCAATAAATTTAGACAACAGTTTTGTGCTATTACCCTTATTGTAAAAATTAGTGCGAGTTAATTTCACCAAATCCCCTTCCTTAAAAACTGCAGCGGGGACCCTTCCTGAATCGAATCTTAGTTTCTGTTTGGCTTGGCTCACTTGAATGTTGTCATCGACTTCTCTCCTCAAATCTGTCATAGATTTGCGAGCGGCGTCGGTTTCAACACCCAACTTGTTTGAGAGACCATCTTGAGATTTAATACCAAAAAGAGTCTCCGATGCAGTTTTCTGGGTGGTGGCATTGATGGTGTTATTTATGCCCCACTGAATTTTTTTCAGACACACGTCCCAACTTCGTTCGTCTTGACCTAAATTATGCCTCATCATGGAATTTAATATGGTCTGATTGAACCTTTCGGCTTGACCGTTTGCCCTAGGGCAAGCCACCGCGTTTAGGATATGTTTGATACCATTAGAATCACAAAATCTTTCGAAAGCCGCTGATGTAAACGAGGTACCTCGGTCGGAAATTATTCGCGAGGGATACATGAAATCATGAAAAACATCTTCTAATACTTTCACTGTGGTTTTTGTCTTAGTATTCTTTACCGGTTTCACAAAGACGTATTTAGTGAATCCGTCTACAATTGTCAAAATATACGCATTACCTCTAACACTCTTTACAAATGGACCTAAGTGGTCCACGTGAATCGTGTGAAACGGTTTGTCGCCTTTTGGTATGGGATACAACTGGCCTTGCTTTTGTTTAGCAGAACTATCTTTGTTATACGCGCAAGATATACAGTTATCCACGTATTTTTTTATAAAACGACGAAGTTTTGGGAACCAGTATTGCCCCTGAACTCTCTCAATAGTCTTAGTTACGCCAAGGTGTCCGATATCGTCATGGTTCGCGTGACAAATTTGAAACCGCGCGCTTCGTGGCACTACTAAACGCAAATTATCGTCTACTCTCCTATAAAGCTTATGATCTTTGAACACATAGTTTTTCTTAATGTCCCTAGCCTCCTCGTCATTTTCCGGCTTAAGAATCTTCACGATACGTGCTACATCAGGATCGGACAGCTGTAGGGTCAAAAGCCAATCATCTTTTTCTATGTTATAAACAGAGTACGTGTGTGAGTCGTTGTCGTTATCTGTCAACCTAGTATTACGACTAAGAGCGTCAGCATGGGTCATTTGTGCACCAGGCCTGTACTCTATATCGAAGGTGAACTCGCTAATTTGGAGCCACCATCTGGCGATTCGAGGTACTAAGTCGCGCTTGGTCAACGTTGTCCTGATGGCGTTACAGTCTGTCACAACCTTAAAGTTAATTCCTAATAGGTACACTCTAAACTTTTTTAAAGAGTTCACTATCGCCAAAGTTTCTAGCTCATACGAATGCAAGTGACGCTCTTCCGGAGTGGTCTGCCTACTAAAATAGGCTACTGGTTTCAACACACGAGGATTCTCTTGCCACTGTAGCAGTATTCCAGCCACTCCAAGAGAACTTGCATCCGTATGAAGCTCGGTGTCAAGTTTAGGGTCGTATAAAGCTAATATTGGACGATCGATCAACATACTTTTCAACGTGGTGAAAGCATGAAGCTCTACTTCAGACCATTTGAATGCCACATCTTTCTTCAGTAGATTTGTGAGTGGTCTAGCAATCTCGCCAAAACCTTTCACAAATCTCCGGAAATACCCAGCCAGGCCTAAAAACTGCCTAACCTCGTGCACTGTCTGAGGGATAGGAAATGTCTTGACTGCCAATATTTTATCTTCATTGGGCCGAATCCCATCAGCCGAGATTTCATAGCCAAGGTAATTAATCGTGTTGTCAAAGAAGCGACATTTTGACAGTTTAAGTGTAAGACCATTCTGCCTGATGAGTTTCAAGACATCTTCTAATCTCTCAATACCTTGCTCTAAATCACCAGATGGCACAAGGATGTCGTCCAGGTATGCTAATGCAGATTCAAATCGCTTTGATCCAAGCATTCGGTTAATAAGTCTCTGAAAGACTGCCGGCGCATTAGCAAGACCGAACGGCATCCTCTTAAACTCATAGTGCCCATCTGGTGTTACAAAGCCTGTGAGACGTCGACTATCTTCCGCCATGGACACCTGATAATAGCCAGACGCGAGATCTAGAGTGGTGAAAAAGCGGTTACCACTTAAGTTTGACAACTGGTCTTCGATCAGAGGGAGCGGGAAGCAATCTTTTTTTGTTTTATTGTTCAAAGCCCGGAAGTCGACACATAATCGTTGTTCACCCGTTTTTTTCTTTACCATTAGGATGGGACTAGCATAGTCCGAGTTCGACTCTTGAATAATATCATTGCTCAAAAGTTCTTCAATAGTGTTGCGTACCTGCTCCCTCTCAACATGCGACAGTCTATAAGGCCTGTAGACTACTGGCCGGTCATCTAGTAAGTCTATTGTCATTTCAACATCCTTAGCCGACCCTATTTCGCTCAGATTTAACGCAAAACAATCACGGTAGGACTGAAGAAGCGCATGTAACCTATCGACAAACTCTGTACTGACGTCCTTGCCTACCTTGATATCGTTCTTTTCAATTGGCTCTAATGAAGAGATGTCGCAGGAAATCCTATTTACATGGCGAACTTTCTTTTCTACAAATGGTGAAGCCCTGGCCAAAAGAACCTTGGAGTCCAATGTCAACACATCTTTAGCTAAATTGGTCAACACTAAATGACCCCTCCCATCCTTGATACTATAGGCACCCTGATGTAGATGATATTCCTTCCCAGGTTCACCGCAACTATGCCCTTCGACATAAACATCACCGGAAAAAGAGGAATCTTCTGAATACACTTCGACAAGGTTCACCCCCTGTATCTTGGTAGAGTTAAGAGTCAATAACTTCACAGAATTATCCTGTTGCATTTCATTTATTGGGCTCTTATAAAAAAACAACTTAAGGCTGTCCTTCAAAACCGTTACGAAAGGTAACTCTGTGAAATTCTGCCCAATCAATAAGGGCGCCTGTAACAACTCATCACTAACCACCAGTACTTCAATAGAAGCTTCGACTTCGTCAATTTTTACAGTCACAAAGCTCTTATAGACAGGAAACACCAACGACTCTCCAAATCCTTTTATTGCAGGTAGTTTCGAATAACATTTTGTCAAATTAAGTTTCTGGCCCTCGGATTCTCGTATCAAGCTACACTCACTACCAAA
The DNA here is from genome assembly GCF_963556715.1 of Cydia fagiglandana. Lineage (NCBI taxonomy): Eukaryota > Metazoa > Arthropoda > Insecta > Lepidoptera > Tortricidae > Cydia > Cydia fagiglandana. The sequence goes on from NC_085938.1 coordinate 14,401,524, forward strand.
GTCTACGTACGCTACATAATCGCCGCCATTGACACCAATCTTTCTAAAAAACTTATCATTGGTATTGCGGAATGTGTAGATCCTAAGAACTTTGCGCTCTTCACCAACCGTGCTCTTTTTGCTATCATTCCTAAGTTGTAAAGGACTAAGCTTGCAAGATGCAGAATCGTGACCTACCCGTTGGCATTTTTGGCATTTTACTATGGGTTGAGGACATTTACTAAAAGAATGCCCCTTCCCACGACAATTGAAGCAAGTCATAGAGGTAGAGGTTTCGCCCGAAGGACCCGAAGAGTTCTGCTTGGGCCCAGCTTCACTACGTTTCCTATTAAAAGACACGTCAGGAGGTCGTTGCGAATTGAGATAATCCAATAAATCTTCTGGTTCCTCACAATTTAAAGTTTGAGCACCGTTCCTAACGGACTTATCTAATATGCCGTGTACTATACACTGTACCGCTTTCTTTGCTCGGATCTCACATCTGTTTAGTAAAGTTAGCTTATCGTAGAAATACTCGCGATAATGCTCACCGGCACGCGTGGTCCGAGCTAGCATTTCTTCGAGAAGCCGACCATAATTTTGCTCGTTTGGGAAAGCCTTTTTAAGTTTCGTTTGCCACTCCTCCCAGCTATATACTACGGATGGTAAGGACTCGAACCATTTCTTAGCAAGTCCCGCGAGTTTTTGAAGTGCAAAATGTATGGTCTGCTTCTCATTCCACTCATATATTTTAACACATTCATTGACTTTATGAATCCAGCTATCTATACTTTGTGCTTTACTGGAGGGATCAAATTCTGGCACCACATTATTTAATTGACTATTATTCAATTGATGTGCCTTGTCTTTGTTCCCTCCTTGCAAAGAACTGATAAGCTGTAGTACCTCATTGAACGTGACTCCTTGTGGTGGGACTACCTCAACTGGTGGAGCTGGCTGTCCTTCTGGCACCTCAGTATGTTGCTCAAGTACCGGCGTAGCGGCATCGGCTGTGGAGACATCCTCGACAGTCCAATCTGCCGATGGAACAGTCCTGCGGGTCTTCTTCCTTGGTCCTTGGCACGAAGACAGCATCTCTAGTCTCCGCTTCTTCCGTGTAGCTTTTGTGTGCTCGCGTCGTTGACCATCTGATGTCTCATCTTCGGTATCGGATGCCATAACCTCAGGATAAAATTTAAAATAAGTTACAGTTCAATATCCAGCTTTCAAAACTCATGCTTCTAGGTACCAGATTTCCGTTTCAAACTAAAGATTCGATTCCAAAATGAAACCCCCTTATTTAGTCTACCGTCGAATCTACCGTCGAGTCTACCGTCGAGTCTACCGTCGAGTCTACCGTCGAGTCTACCATCGAGTCTACCATCGAGTCTACCATCGAGTCTACCATCGAGTCTACCATCGAGTCTACCATCGAGTCTACCATCGAGTCTACCATCGAGTCTAAACTCGGAAGTCCAAGTCGAACAATTTCAACTAACTACCCACGCACCCTGCAACACACGTGGTCGCGTCTTAGCAGTCTATCCAAAAATTTTCAAAACACTAACTATTACGAAATATACTATAGGCACACATGGCCTTCCAGCAGCAACACACATGGTCGCGTACTAGCTAACTATTCATTGTTATACTACAGGCACACTTGGCCCTCTAGCAGCAACACACATGGTCGCATACTAACTAACTATTCATTGTTATACTACAAGCACACATGGCTCTTTAGCAGCAACACACATGGTCACGTACTAGCTAACTATTCATTGTTATACTACAGGCACACTTGGCCCTCTAGCAGCAACACACATGGTCGCATACTAGCTAACTATTCATTGTTACACAACAAGCACACATGGCTCTTTAGCAGCAACACACATGGTCACGTGCTAGCTAACTATTCATTGTTATACTACAGGCACACTTGGCCCTCTAGCAGCAACGCACATGGTCGCATACTAGCTAACTATTCATTGTTACACTACAAGCACACATGGCTCTTTAGCAGCAACACACATGGTCACGTGCTAGCTAACTATTCATTGTTATACTACAGGCACACTCGGCCCTCTAGCAGCAACGCACATGGTCGCATACTAGCTAACTATTCATTGTTACACTACAAGCACACATGGCTCTTTAGCAGCAACACACATGGTCACGTACTATCTATATACTCGTATCTATTCCAATGATCAGCTTAAGAAACATACTAACATCACTACACACATGGTTACTAGATTATGGTTAGCGACTCTAATCAGCTAAACCACTTAATGGTAAGGTTCACTGTCACAATTATTATCAATTTTAAGAAAAAAAAACAAAACTAAATGTCTCAAGTTCAAAGTAACGTACCTTGCTCACTTGTTGTTCGAATCCCACTTCTGAGATTTGAAGAATTCAAACTCAATTATAATAGTAACCGATTTATTTAAATTAAAGATAACAAATATCGCTATTCACTTTGCAATACAAGTGCACTCGTCAAGCGCTGTCACCATAATGACCGCCTTTTGCGATCATCATGGCGCCCAGAAACCGGACCGGAAACGAGTCGGATTGGCGCCTCATAATACTCTTCTGTGATTGGCTGATTAGAAGCGGGCTGTCAAAACTGACATTAGTGTTGCTAGCCATAATAATTGTGACATGAAGGTCGTAAAATATTAAATTATCATTAAAAATCATACCAATATTACATTATCAATTAAAAATCATAACACTTCTAAAAGCCACTTAACGAAGCACCTATTAACTCCCTTCAATCAAGGTCTGACTCATTCGCCCGGCTAAGTAGGTAGGTAGCCTAGTAGGTACCCGCCTCAAAGATATTTATTTTGTCCATCACTTCATTCCTGGACGCTTTTGTGTCACAAAAATATTGTAGGCGTTTAAGTACTTACAATTGACAGTTTTCGAGTAGATCTTAGTCATAATTACTTAGAAGACTACGGTCTGCAGTATAAAAAATATCTAAAACCTGTGACTAAAATATTTATTTATTTATTTTTAATAAACATTTCGCCAGTTTTCCTGCGACCAAGACCGTAACGAAACGACAGGATAAACAAATAAACGTAAGAAAAGCGCTGGTTGCTGAACGGAATATGGTCTACAATGAGTTTTTTGGTACTTACCTATGTAGTGGAGGCGCGTGAAACCAATGTATAGTTCGTTTTTTTTAGCATTAGAAATTAGGTAAACAATCTTGAAGTGTCTTTTAATTGAAAAACACATTTTAAAAATAAGTTACGGCAAATATGTAACAATTATGAATCTAATACGATCATTTATATTCTTCTGCTTTCATAAGTAATAGTTTTTCAATTTTAAAAAGCGTTTTTCAATTATAAGACATGTCAAGATCGCTTACCTTCTTGCAAGTTCTTTCTAATGCTAAAAAAAACGAACTATAGGTATATTATTGTCCTGTGAAACACATCAGGTAGGCATCTCGGAGCCTGTTTGCTTTCTACGAGACATTAGTAAGATCGAATTCTGTGAATGTCTACTTCGTCTACATAAATAGTACCGTAAAACGGGGTGAGTAGGTTTCGCGGGGAGAGGTGGGTTATGAATGGGGAGAGAAGGTTTGAGACGGTTAGAAGAAATTTTAAGGCTACTGCTACAAAAATAATGTATTCCAATTTAAAATGGAGCTATAGTAATACGCATAATAAAAAAATCGATGCAACAATCTTTGTAATACGTTAGATTGAATTGTTAGTTTTATTTTATAAAATTGTTGATGTTATTATTTTTGCTTTTATGTAAATTCAATGTTGACGTGTAAAAGTGCCCTTGTGGCCTATTTGCTGAATAAATGTTGATATTTGATATTCCAAAAGCACCTTTGTATGAAAAACCCTCTCACCCCAAATACGAGGCACTACGGGGTGAGGTGGGTTTTCCTCTTTATCGTCAAAGTTATGAAATGGAACTACCCAAAATAAAATACAAACTAAAATACAAACGTCCGAACCACTTATTATATACACCATTCAGTCTTCACATGTAAAAATAAAATGTTATCGAGGTTTGAAAGTCAAATTTCACCCAACTCTCCCCATTTTACGGTACCTACTAAATGTAATTCAATATTACTTACCAATTGTTTTGAAGTAGAGGGAAATTCAAAATAATAGTCTGATTTTCCCGATCCACGTGAGAACATTTAAGTAAACTGAGCCTAAACCCTCTTTTAGAAAAAGGAGACCTGCCCCTAGCGTGGGTTCTATCGTAAATATATATATCGCTATATTTAATAGGCACGTACCTAACTCACCTTTTAAATTATTGCAAATATTATTTATAGACATGCCCCGAATAGTGGATTTGGCCGAATACCGAATACAGAATATTCGGCCTCCCTCTCGACCGAATACCGAATATTCGGCGACCGAATATTCGGCATGACATGCGAACATTTTGAGTCACAATTATTACGAAAACTGTTCGCCAACAAAGCACAATGTTTGCTAAGATATATTTTTATGTTAGCGTCAATCAAATTAGACCCATGATAAAAATAAAATATTTTGGAATCAACTAATGCTCAAAAACGTGCCTTCGTATTTAACCACTTTCCAAGAAACCATTTTCAATACATATTAAATATACCTAGTTTTTGGTTATTTTTTGTGAAATTATTTTTTTATTTCGGCCTAATAGTAGGCAGCATTTGGCCGAATACCGAATATTCGGCAAAGTGGCCGAATAGGCCGAATACCGAATAGTTGCCGAATATTCGTGGCATCTCTAATTATTTATTGCAAATTGAAGCTACTTTTAATCGTTCACGACTCTGTGCTTTGGTGGCATTTTGTGTACTTATTTACTATGTAGCGACGATAATGAGGTAGGTATTTAAGTAAATAGCCACAGTGTAGTAAGTGGTCTAAGCTTATACACTGTTGCGTGCTTCCCTACTTCCCCTGCGTGGCAGGCGACTTGTGATAAGGCTTTACTATGTCACTACGGCGACTTATCACAGCGTTTGGTATGCTTAACGATCCTTCTATACGTTTTAACTCGAAGATAGGTCGGGATGTCGTGTCCAGTAGAAATAAAACTTGGCCATAAAAGGTTGTTATCAAATGATGGGAAGCGGGTTATCTGATCCGTCTTTTTGTTCAAAGCCCCAAAGGAACTAGGTTTTGGGAAGGCCGTTTTAAGAATTATTCTTATTGCACGCCGCCTTTAATTAAGTATCAAGTTATTTCGTAAAAGAAGTATTAAGTGCTGAACTTTAATTGATGCCCTAGATTACGAAGTTACGCGTGTAGGCAGAAATATTAGTGCTAAGAACAGTGATAATGGTGTTATGTTATGAAGATGATCATATTAGTCATGCTATTTTAGGTATTATTTTGATTTTTTTTAATGCAACCATCGTTTTCATATACCTATCCATTTTATACCTTTACGAACTCCGACATTAAAGGTAAAATCCTATACCTATTATAAATGCGAAGTCCGTGACTACGCTCAGCTCAAGTAACCTGCCTATAACGAAATTATCCCCTAATGGAGTTAAAAAAGAGGTTGAAAGTTTTAACGGGAAAAGTACCTGTCTTATTAACAGAACAACAACATAAATACCCTTTTATATAATGGGTAGGTACCTAAAGAATGTGTTGAAAGATCGCATGGGAAATATGTACTGATATAATTATATATTATGATGTTATCTAGGTCTGTGTCTAAGCGCATAATTATTTGAATGTCCATGTAGTACTGACTAAAATAAATGAACATCTTGTAATACCATGGTTGCAATAAATAAATTATTATGATTCTAAGTATTATCATGATCTAAAAATGTAGGAACATATATTTTTTCGCGTTAAACACTAGTGCCTACGTCCATTCTTGGAATTAGTTGTCAAGCGGGCCTCAGGTTCCCATGAGCCATAATGCTGGGATAACACGAGGAAGAAGAAGATGTATATTCGAATTTGAACTGTTGTGAGACATACTAACAAGTGAGTCTAACCGTAAAATTATTCAAAGATTTTATGTTGGTTCTTAGAAATGAATCCCTTAACAGGGGGAGGATTATTAAACCGTGTCTAATGCAAACGCAAGTTCAAACAGTCATTAATTATAGAACTTACATCATTAAAGTAAGCCTGTTCAAGCCGCTGCCTGGTCTTGTTGGCTTTGCTATACTCTGGAAGACTGGACTGCCGCCGCACGCGCAGCCTCTGTTCCCTCTCCATCGTCATCAAATCCGACTTCTGAGACAACACCAAGTAATGCAACCGGTGCACTAGATCCATCTTGATGCAATCTTTATTGAAGTTATGCACGAAAATCCCGGCAAATCACTGTAGGTCGAGGTTGAGCGAAGGTCAAAGTTACACTGAGTTAATTACCCACATCGGGTTGTTATGATGTCAAGTGTCTGTTAAACCAACAAACGACTGGTAGAACGTTAAAATTATGGCGCGGCGGTATCGGTAGTTACAAAATTTACACAACAATTTACCGTAGTTGATTGGAATCAATATTTACAATTACAAGATATTTTCTATATTATCTGGATTGATAGAAACGACTTTAAACTTTTGAAAAAAAAAGTTTTTTTTAGGCATTAAAACTAAGAAGTTATAGATGAGAAAAGCGCAACTTACTAAAATGTAACTGAAAAAACTATACAATAGACACGAAACTACATTTTAACACTATTAAATACCGCCTAAAATTGTTCAATTTTTTTTCTAGTATAAAAAACGCATATAAACATGAGTTCCCGAATGTTTTATACACTAAAGGAAAAGGACGTACGTTTTTCCGTTTTCCGTAGCAGTGCGCTGTATAAGGCGGGCGGAACGTGACTGAGGCTAGGCCTTGGGTTGCAATCGCTCGGGCGTTTGATTCAGACGATCCAATATAACCATTGACCTCGCAAGCTATAGCGACTATGTGTGATCGAAGATCACAATTATACTGGTTACATTTAGGATATCGCTTTTCTAATAACAGCCTAGGGCGGATGGAAGCGTGTCTCGAGTCTCGGCGTCGCGCGGCAACCGCTGGCAAACATCTCAACATGAATACTAAGTCAGAATACTCAGAATTCGCCACAACTTTGAATATTATTATGTACCGATGTCTTAGGAACTTAAGATGTATTTACATTTTGTGCATATTTATAATATTAATAGCGAAGTAACGTTTGCTTGTGAAAATTGGCAATGTCATCAGCGAAGAAAATTTAAGCATAAATATTGGCAAGATTCGTGCTATTAAAAAATGGATACGCGCAGCTTTGGGAGTGTAAATTCACATCAATTTTATTAGTTGTTTTTCTATGTATCAAACGAAATGTAAGTACCTACAAAATACATATTTTTTAGTAACGGAATTTATTAAGTAATAGTGTACGTACCTACTTAACTAGTGTTGGAAGTTTAAGTATTAAGTTCGTCGTTAACACCGGCACATTACAAAAAATGGCTGTTTGTTTTCACAAGTGTATTTCTTTTTATTAACGAATCGAATTTCCTTCCCGTCCCATTTCCTACAGATCGAGTAGATGTAGGTCGTGTAACATCTCATTTCAAGCTACAATCCTAGGTAGATCTCGATAGCTTGGTGAAAAATCAACTTTACGGAAATGAAATGAAGATCTATACGACAATCGAATGTGGAGCCCGCTTGTAGCTCTACGATAAGTGCAATAGTAACAGCCTATAAAATCTACCAATGTGTTATATTTATTTTGTTCGATGGCGAGAAGATATCAGTTGGTATTATAAAATAATCAGGTAGTTTAACCTCCTGTCGTAACGTATTACCTTCGTTATATTAATACCTACAAAACAATAGTAACTATTGCCTGACGACAAATCGGGTAGAACAAAAGGGAACGATTTTTAATGATTCGGTAGCGGCCGCTGGCTCTCGCCCATGATATCTTTATGATCTGATAGTTTTAACTGATGTCTGTCATGTCTGTGATACATAACTGAATAGTAGGTACCCGTCCAACCTCAACCTGAAAAACTTTGTGTCATTGAAGTTTTATCTGATGTGTCTGAACACTCTGAATTCAGAACTTTGCTTTAACCTGAAAAACTTTGTAGCTGTCCTATTCATTTATTTACCTATACCTACCTGTAAAAACTTTTACAAATATAAATTGCTTTCGATTTTTCTCTCCTCAATAAGTAATCGCGTGAGGTAATGGATAAAATGTCTTCGAACGGAATGATGGATGCTATACGCCTCAAGGCGAAGGCGACGTAATCAAGAAACTTTCTTAAAGGTTCAAGTAGTTAGTACACAAATAAAGCACTGAAGCTGCTCTAGTAGAAATAAAAGCACTCTGCTGTAGTAGAAGCACTGGTGGCCTAGCGGTGAGAGCGTTCGACTTGCAATCTGGAGGTCGCGGGTTCAAACCCCGGCTCGTACCAATGAGTTTTTCGGAACTTATGAACGAAATATCGTTTGATAGGTATTTACCAGTCGCTTTTCGGTGAAGGAAAACATCGTGAGGAAACCGGACTAATCCCAATTAGGCCTAGCCTGGAAGGTCAGATGGCAGTCGCTTTCGTAAAAGCTAGTGCCTACGTCAAATCATGGGATTAGTTGTCAAGCGGACCCCAGGCTCTCATGAGCCGTGGCGAAATGCCGGGATAACGCGAGGAAGAAGAAGGAGGAGTACACAAAGGTGGCAAACAAACAAACAGGTGAGTAATAAGCAGTACGCGGACAGTGTGGACACCAACCTATGGCTGCTTTGGAACTTTTTTTTATTTAGTTATTTATTATATAATAAGTTACAACTTTTTTGTTAAGGATACAATGCTCCACAAAACTACATTTTGTTTGACTGTGGAGTCTCACTATACTATACTTAATATTTAATTCTGCCGCCTATTTAGGGTTCCGTACCTAAATGGTATTACTAAGACTCCGCTGTCCATTCGTTTGTCTGTTAAGACAAGCGCGCACCACGATTTTTTGTCGCGCGATAATTTAGTCGCAGAAATGTAACGTATGGGTTTATATGGCGGTGCGCGCATATGCGACAAAAAAATCGCAGCGATTTTAAAATTGTGATTTGTTAAATTTTTCCGCGACAGCGCGCGACGCGATTGTCGCAAAGTGAATTGCAGCATACGAAGCTGTATGGCCCCGCGCGCACTGCGATAATAAAATCGCAGCCGGGACCTCAGTCGGCATTTCGCTCTCCAAGCGTCAATATATCGGAACCTGCTTCTCCAATGGAGTTACAAGATGAGACGCTAGATGTTGACCGTTTAATTATAGAAATAGAAGGAGATCACCTTTGTGGTATAAATACTCAGTCATACAGCGATTGCATATTGTTTCACGACAAGCGACTGGTACGACATCCATGTCGAGAATGGACAAATCGTCGACTTTTTCATCGCAGTGCGCGCACTGAATTTTCTGCGATAAATTACAGCGCGATTCTAAAATCGTGTCGCAAAAATTAAAATCGTGGTGCGCGCTTGGCGTTATAGTGCGTAGTTTTGTAACTGAGCCCGAGCTAATCCTATTGTCTATTGTTAAGTAAAACCGCTCGTGCCACGTGCCACAACCACCTGCATAAAAACCTGCGTAATTCGGTTACTGAGTGCCGGCGAGTCGAACACTACAGAACCAGTCTAAAATGTGTCATCGAGATGCGTAACAAAGGCGCGTTATCGGAGAGCGCACCTACACTGGTTTTTTGAGCGTTGGACTAGCCCGCGCTCAGGTGCCAAATAGAATGAGTATGACCCTTTTTTGCAGGTAAGTAGCACGTGCGGTTTTACTTAACAATAGACAATAGAATTAGCCGCCGGGCTCTGTTACAAAACTACGCACTATACCAGGCTGTATCTGTATGAAATTTTCACAGATGATGTATTTTTTGTTGCCCCTACAGTAACAAATACTACAAACAGAATAAAACAAATATTTGGTGGGGATCCCATACAGCAAAGGTGATTTTTTTGCCGTTTTTTGAATAATGGTACGGAACCCTTCGTTCGCGAGTCCGACTCTTACTTGGCCGGTTTTTTTAACCTAGAAATGGGAGGATAAGTCTTACGAATTTAGTTATTTTTTTACCAGTCTATAGCCAAGAAAAAGGAAGGTTTATGATTTTAGCAGGAAGCCATAGCGCCCTGGTGGCCTAGCCAAGATCCCAACCGTGTGTGCCGTAGCGAACGAAACGCTCATGTCTCTATCCATTCCATATTAAGGCTCCTCTTCACGTTGGGCCAACGCCAACGCCAACGAGGGACGCAGCCATGCGGTAGAATGAGATAGCAATATCACTTGCTCCCTCTAACGCATAAATGCGTCCCTCGTTGGCGTTGGCGTTGGCCCAACGTGAAGAGGAGCCTTTAAAGCTGTATCCAGACAGGACAATTTTTCGCCAATCTGATGAAATTCTCCGATCGAACAGGCCGTGCGGACGCAAATACCAATTTGATTCCCCGATCACATCAGCAGGCGCGGACACAAAAATGCCAATTTTCATAGTGGAATGCAAATTGGTGATTTAATTTGTGTACGTGTGGACGCTAGATGAGATTGGCCAATTATTTTTCTGAACAAATCTGATTGACTGATTTGATCAGTCCCGTCTGGATACCCCTTAAGTTACGACAAAGAGACCTTATGGCTCCTTTACACGATGGCCATGCGATGGTTTTAACTCCACTACACGATGGATGGAAGATGATAATCTTGGTTAGGCCCCCACCTCTAGACTACGCCTTCACGGCGGTACCCGTTCCAATTTCTCGACTACCTATATGCCATCTTAGAAAGATTAGGAGTCTTTGACCAAGTCTAAGACTTGGTCAGAGACTCCTATGAATTCTCAGCGATCCTACGGGATAACGATATAGCGAGAGAGATGGTGCTGCCATCTATAGAACTTTGGGAACAAATCAATTTACTGTATAATATTATATACCTGTGTGACTAAGTTGTATTATGAAGTTATTTTGTAATATGTTTGTAAAGTCCTTTACATTACAAAAGAACTTCATAATACAACTTAGTCACACAGGTATATAAATAATTATTATAAAATAATTTGATCGGGGCTCCGTCAGATTACAGATAGTTATTTCGCTTTTCAAAAGGGTTTCGTCACCAAAAAAGTACCGGTACTTTGACTTTGAGTAGTGCCATGGTTTGCAAGGAACGCAAGGCAAGGGTTCCATTTGATTGACGAGAAGTTGAACTAGGGCAGAGCGGCTGTCAAACTTTTTTTGGTGACAAAACCCTTTTGAAAAGCGAAATATCTGACGGAGCCCCAAATTAAAAAAATTGTGTTCGTCACCATTGAACTGTGGACCAGCCAAATGGAAGAGCTGGATGTGGATTTTATTTCGTATTTTCTCGCGGAGCCCCTACAAACGCTTCTCTCGCCCTAACCCTAAGGCTCCGCGGAGCACACTTTGAGAATGGCTGGACTAGGGTCTGACCAAGCTAACTCTGCATTTATTTTGCAAGTATGGAAGTGTCACTAACACACTTTGTCACGTCAAAAAGCAAAGTGGGCGCAGAGATAACTTAGATGGACTATACTGGGTATGTTAAATAAAATAAATCATATTGTTAAGTTCACAAAGTTTTATTTTTCAGGCAGTAAATTCCTACCTTGTAGGTACAATCTCGAATTTTAAAAATATGTATACTTAATAGTAATATAGAAACCGAGACTAACTTAAGTCATCGTTTCCGGCAAACAACAATCAGTTTTTGTAAATATGTAAATACTTTTCTTAATTGACAACTATATTAACACAATTTCATTACTTTTCGCATAACAGATATACAGTTTACTTTTCACTTTATTGTGCTGAAATGGGATCACAGAAAGTCCATTTATAACATTAAAGTACCCATTACACAATTTATGGACCAAGACAAACACTTTGTCAAAAATCTGTTTTTTTTTTAACCCTGTAACCGCCAGAGTCTGATATATAAGACATTACATATCCAGCTCATTTCGCCAGTCTGATAAATAAGACAAATATCTGATTTGGTTTTTACAGCACATTTATAGCGTCCGTAACTATGCCAACCTTACTCTGCGTGGTACAATTACTGTCGGTGGCGACACGAGCACGCTCGATCAAAAATTGCTGGCGGTTAAAAAGTTAATCTGTTAATTACCCCTACAACAATGATAGCATGAAAACCGTGGAACATAATATGTACACAAAAGAAAAAACAATAACATGTAAAGTTTCACCAAACCAAAAGTAGAGATGACTGCTTACTTTCAAATTTATACTAAGTCATAGTCACCTTTTAAGTCTTTATAGGAAGAAAATTGAGAACTACAAAATAAATTTGTCTTTGAAAACTGGACTTCTTAAACATATTTCTGGTCATAGAGGAAGGAATCAAAAGACACACACAGTGGCCTGCTCTAGATAATTATTAATTAGGCTGCGTTACCACAAGACATGTGCGAGAATGCGTAGAGTGAGGGATGTTTTTTTTTAAGAACCACTAGCACTGATAGTACTAGGTACAGAAGACTCACTCTCTAACAAAACGCGTCTGTTACGATCAGCACAGATATGGCCGCTAGGTGGCGACAGCGCCACGCGCGGCTTACGGCTTTCCCCAAAATTGGGGTGGAACGGATGTACTTTTAGCTACCTGTAGCAAAGCGACGGAATCGCGGAGTGAGCCACGCCTGCCACTAGAATCACTCCATTTACCTATCCTCGCTTAGCACAGCTCTAGTGGTAATATTCTATTGGTACTTAACGAACACATCTCTCGCTGTCGCTACGCATGGTCGCACATCTCTGGTGGAAACGCAGCATTAACACATTCATTGTCAAAGTGCTACGGGTTACGCTCGTAGCGCGTAGCCACGGTTTCGCGCTATGGTGCGCGTAGTCGCTACGAACCGTGTACCCGACAGTCGGGTTCTTGGCCCTGAATGTGTTAATATGTTGAAACTGTATGGCCCTTGACTTTAACAATCCAGTTATCACAAACCGGATGGCGGCGTACAGCGCCATCTTGTTCAGCTCTGAAATCTACGCTACAACCACAAAACAGATAGGTACAGAAATCAATCTACATACAAAGTGCGCTCGAGCAACGCACACATAGACACTGCTCACGGACACGACATCTCGGACCGGTTGGGACCACTGCGAGCGCGAGTGCCATGCTTGAGACACGCGTCTGTGAACTTTTTTGTGCAATAATGGAGAAACAAAAAAAAAGTAATTATAAGTGTTCAGTAGATGGTTGTTTAAATTCAACATTAAACGGTGAATTATCGTGTTTTAAACTACCAGTTTAACAATGACATTAAAATTAAAATATTTTAGTTATTATTAATTTACCTATATTTCCATTCTTCCCGTTCTATCCTCAACAATAAATCAAACAACTAGATACGGGCTGATACGAGTGCCACTACCACGATTGTTTTTTGTGCATAAGCTATAGTTAACAACCGTAGAGCGACCGCCGAGCGTAGGTATGAAAAGTGAAGTACATACTTGTTATTGACTTCTGTACATATCTGTTTTGTGCTACAACACTGTTTTAAAATTCATGTATAGGTACTTCTGGTGAAGCTTTACTTCTTCAGAAAATAAATACACCCACAAAATATTAATTAGCAAAGCTTGTGCTTTTATACCTAACTAAAATTTGTATGCACATACAACTTAATTACCTAGTTTCAGTAAAATAGCACAAAAGAAAAATAACAATTAGCACAATAAACGTGATATGTAAGGCTTAAACAACATCCAGAAATATGCAGAATCTAGTATAAATATAAATATACTAACACCATTTCATAGTTTCAATATTTAGTACTCAAAAATGTAGTTTTTTTAATGAAAATATTTAACAAATAAATTAAACATGAGACATGCATGACATTTCATTAGATGCATAATGCCTTAAAAAATAAATATTAGTTTCTGTACTTATGAGTTATTATTTTTGTAAATTGTTACTTAGATTGGCATTCCACCTGTCCAATTTTTTGGACCAATGTGCATTACGGCTCGCTCTCTCGCTAAGCAAAATATGAGACGCAAATATTGTATGGAATTTTTTAATATTCTGTAAAAAAGATATTTTATTTTATTATTTTTATTTAAATACACATTGGACAAAGAAATAGGACAAGTGGAATACCACCCTCATATCAGTGACAAGTTCTTGTCGCTAATCATATGTACAAGTACATACTAACTATGTATAAATAGTTACCTTACAGCTACAAAATAATAAGGAAATGGAAATGTGACTGAACACAATATGTTACAATATTTGTTGTTTACAAGGTGTAATAATTTATTAAAACTATTAAAACTCTGTGAAAAACTATTTTATGTTTAGAAAATTAGGCTTCTGCGAGTTACATTCGTAACAAATTCATTGGGATGTATGAATTTTGCTGGAAAGCAATTTACTTGAGCTAGTTGTTGTCATTATTGCACAAGTTCAGTCATAGTAACAATATTTAAGTTAAACATTCCTCATTTTAAAGTTAATATACTTTTCTTTAAAACATTAATAATCAACTTCTTCAAACTCATTAACCATGTTAACTTAAATACACAAGGGTAACTCTTAAAATTAATTCTAAGATGCTATTGTTACTGTTCTAATATTTTATATTTACCATTCAACTTGGAGAGTTGTCCCAACATGAGAACAGTATTAATTAAGTTTTCTGAGTAAATCCGTTGGTTGGTTTCCATTTTCCTTAGCTTTTGAACCACATACTTGGAGAAGAATTCAAGGTCATTCTCATTTCCATGGGACCTGCCATCGGAGTCGTCACTGCTATGTTTGCGTTTTGAGCTTTTGGGACTCGTTTGAGTTGGTAATGAGCGGGATTTCCTTTTGGACAACACGCTTGATTTGCTTTTAGTTGCAGCATCTTGCTCTGATATTCCTAGGTTTAAGTCCTCGCCAAGATCGTTTGCCTCTTCTTCATTAAGATGAATAGTCAAGTCATCAGGTACAGTCACCATCGGTACATGGTTATCAGAGAACAATGGAGAAGGGAGAAATGATACCTGTTTGCGTACCTTCACAGCAGTGTTCTTCGGTTTATCATTTAACCTTTCATGAGGTGGCACGGCTACTGTGTGCCTGCGATTTGAGGTTTCTTTTTTTGCATCTTGTTTGCGCTTGTTGAGTAATTGTTTGCTGCTCCAAAAGTTAACTTTAATTTTCTGTTTAGGCTTCTTATCAATGGCTAGATTTTTTAATACAACTTTTGGAAACATGTACCGTATACCATCATCGGGTTCTATGTGTTCTTGTTTCTTGTTCGGCTTTATTGGAGCCTTGTTAGTATTGTTGAAGAACTCGGTATTCAGCTTGTATCGCACTGTATCGTCATCTGACTGGTAGCCATTGCTCCTTGATGCCAATTTTGAAGAACTTTGTTTCATTATGATGCCCTTGCTTCAAGGTTTCTTAGATATGAACTATGGGGTTATTTATATCACAAGGTTGAGTATGTTTTGTGTATCTGAAACATTAAAATACATATTATTTAAGACACTTTCTGACTGAAATGGTTTTCCCGCCCAAATCACGCAAATGAATTAGCTAAAATTTACAGTGTTTTTGACAGAGAGAGATTATGGCAACTGTCTCATTAATACAAATTAGGAAAGTGACACTATTTAGATAAATAGTTTAATTAGAGCGGGACGTATTAGTGACTAATCAAGCGTTACGATAATATCGTTTGAGGTTATGCAGATAGTCACTGTAAACCAATAAGCGTGTAGATACACGTTACAAACACATTAAAAACAATATTTCTCAATCTTTAGTATTATTTTTCAATTAATTCCTACTAGAAAATGTCTCTATCCAACAAAAATATGTCTCGTCATCATAAAGTGCTCGTAGCTGTTAACAATTACATAATCAATATTTTTAATAAAGTAAAACATACCTGGTAATGTCTGCATTCTCATACAAATCATTCACAATCACTGTATATTCCAATAAAAGCTGAAATGTTACAATATCGTACACAAACACGAGTCCACAGTACATAGATAGCCTTCATGACGCAAAGTAGTTCCAAATTTATCCGCAAGTGGCAGGGTAAACGCGCGGGAAACGTTATGGTGGCGTTCGTAAAAATGTGGGCGCGATGAAGTAATTTTTAATTTTATTACAGATTAGACTGCGTTTGCGTATGTAGGTAGCAGGTAATGCAAAAAACAATAATAAAGTTGGTCAAGCAGATCTTGTCAGTAGAAAAAGGCGCCAAATTTGAAAAATGTAGGCGCAAAGGGATATCGTCTCATAGAAAATTTGAAATTCGCGCTTTTTTCTACTGACAGGATTTGCTTGACTAGCTATATGTCAAATATATTGATGGTCAAATTTAGAATACCTAACGCAAAAAATGGTTTAATTACTTACCGGATTACTACACCTAAAGTAATTTCAAAATTAGTATTTTTTTGCGTTCCTTTAAATTTGACCATGATTGTATTGCGGGAAGTTCTTCATTAGGTAATTGAATCGTAGTGATTATATTCTCTTTGGGATAGCTTTCCATGTCTTGTTAGGGTTCCGTACCCAAAGGGTAAAACGGGACCCTATTACTAAGACTCTACTGTCCGTCCGTCCGTCCGTCCGTCTGTCACCAGGCTGTATCTCACGAACCGTAATAGCTAGCCACTCACATGCTTGATGTATTTCTGTTGCCGCTATAACAACAAATACTAAAAACAGAATAAAATAAAGATTTAAGTGGGGTTCCCATACAACAAACGTGATTTTTGACCGAAGTTAAGCAACGTCGGGCGGGGTCAGTACTTGGATGGGTGACCGTTTTTTTTTTTGCCTTTTTTTGCATTATAGTACGGAACCCTTTGTAAGCGAGTCCGACTCGCACTTGCCCGGTTTTTTTTACAAGCCAACCACCAAAACAGCGACAACTTGATTTGAAGTTCATCTTGTGAACAGTATGGTTGTCCTTTTATGACAAATGATATTTTTATAAGAAAGAGGAGAGAGAGTGATACTAGTTGTTGCGCCCTCAAAGAGAACAGACAACGTTGGGGCCTTGGGTGGGTCATACACAGCTATTTAGGTTCACATCTTAAATTTTCCTGTTGTTTTCCTGTAGACATACTGTAGGTACTCTGGCAAGCCAGATTTGTCAGTGAACAAGAGCGGGAAATTTGTAAAATATAGGCACGAGGGATCGATCTCCCATGCAAATATTAAAATTCGCGTTTTTTTTTCTACTGACAAAATGGGTGATAAAAATTTTCTTCTTGAGCCTAATTTTCTGCTTGAATTTTGTTTATAGTGAGGCTGACTGGACGTCGTGACAGCGGACATGGAAGGGAACAATCTCACGCCAGTCACGCCTGAAGATGCCGAAGACCGCGCAAATTGAAGAAGAATGGGCAGGAAAGCTGACCCTGGCGCTAGGCCGGGAAATCGCTAGGTTGAAGAAGAAGAGTGAGGGGAGCTCCTTTTCTTTTAAAATGTCAGATAAAATTATTACTTACTGTGTATCTGTTAAATTCAAATTACAACACTAATGCCATTGGTGTATGTATATTATGTGCACAACTGCACAAAGTACAAGAACAAAAGTTTTTATTTCAGAATTTTGCTAATTTGCTACACTTATAGGACAAAAATGCAATATCTCATTATCGCGCCATTTGCTGGAGGGGCAGCTTAATTAATTATTGTTTGATGCCATTATTATTACGGAAGTTATGGAAGGTCAATTTAACTGAAAAATTAATGCACGGAAAATATTTCTAGATAAGTTAATGCTTTTCTCACTAGATGAGATGACAAAACGAAATGTACAACTATACAATATTAATTGCCTTAAAACAATCAATAGATTAATTGTATCGTATCTTTGAGCGAAAGGAAGAGCGTTTTAGGTTATTTTTCATAAATATACGTGTCACCGTGAAATAAATACTGTACGTTTAATAAATCAGATGGTACTTTTTTATTTGACCATGTAGTATATGTTTTTATTTAATAAAATATCGTAATATGAAATGTATTGACAGAAGTCTTAGTTGCGATAAACTTACCATATGATTCTTCATTGATATCCAGCCCATTTTGGCCCGGAATTTAATTTTCAGTTTATTTTCCGTGATTGCTGAATAAAACTGACGTTAAGGGACGGAAACACGTGTATTATAGATACTGGCGAGTGATTTGTTATGTACACGGAGCGTCGCAAGGTTATGTGTGCCTGCGAGATCACTTCTCAGACTGAATGGGAGGCTGTGCGCAATGCGGCAATCGTACGTACGGAAAATATTCAATGTAATTGTTTTATAATGTTAAAAATGTTTTGAGTAATATAATTTTCATAAATGAAGTAACTAAAAAAAAGATGAATAAAAAAAATATTTAAAAAAAAAACAAAAAAATAAACACTAAAACTATGGTAGGTATTTTTTATTGGTTAAAACTTACCAGAGTTTGATTGTTGACCTATATCGAAAACAGCAAGCACAAAAAAATCCTAACAGCTAAAGCTCCGCAAAAGAAGAACTTTCAAGCACTGAATTAAAAGCGGGAAAAGTTGAAACTATTGATTCAAGCTGCCGGTACCCTGCACATGTGCAAAGGCTTTGGCGCTTGCGCTTTCGGCCCGTGCCCAGCAGCCTGTCGGAATGTAAACACTTAGAAGAAAGACTACATAGTTGGCCAGCAACGAAATATTTTAGTAGCCGTCTCAGAAGCCTAGTTTGATGTATATAGGTACTTTAAATGTACATGCTGTAGACTAGAGATGACCGTATACAGACAGTGCAGACAACATCAGTTGTATAAAATGTAATAAGTATGTCATTAATGTTGCTTATCATAGTAAAGTACTTAATTGGACGATGGTAATATAAAATATTGCAAAAAAATTACAATAGGTACCTACATTTTGTTGCTACTTTCCCGCGCTAGTGCGGGAATAAGCACTTTCCGTACCTTACCTATGTAAAAAATGACCTACTGTAAAGCCAGGGGTGCGAAACTCCTGACTTCGGTCAAACTCGGCTCCGCTCGGCTCAGCATTGCTCCGAGCAATTATTAGGGTTGGCACCACTTGACTTCCTTTTGCGTGCACGACCACAGATAAGATAATCGACACGACCCTATCCTAAGTACCTATTCCGTAAGTAACTATTAGGTACCTATGTTGTTATGAATCTGGTAGGGATCTAATATATTTTAGCTTTAGCACGGTAAATCGGTCTTACATAATAGGTATAACAGACATAAAAGATAAATAAAATGTCATCAAAAAACAAGCGTAGTGTAGTGTAGCTGCAGAATAAAGGCTTTTCTGGGGTTCCATATACCTCCATACATAATAAGTCTTTTTTTGTCATCTAACGATGATTATATCCATAGGCTACGGTAAATGGTTTTAGGGTTACAAGACTTGTGGTTCCAAGGAGGATGCGATCTAAGTATATTCTCTTCCTCTAAAACAGAGCATACTTTTTCGCGCTACGATATTTTATACCTACATGAGCAGTTAATTGATTTATTCCGTTTATAGGGTTCCGTACGCATAGGGTAAAGCGGGACCCTATTACTAAGACTCCGTTGTCCGTCTGTCTGTCACCAGGCTGTAACTCATGGACCGTAATAGTTCCACAATTGAAATTTTCGCAGATGATGTATTTCTGTTGCCGCTATAACAAACAACAAGTACTATCAAAATAAGTATTTAAGTGGGGCGTATACAACAAACCTCATTCTTTGCCGTTTTTTGCTTAATGGCATGGAACCCTTCGTGTGCGAGTCCGTTTCGCACTTGGCCGGTTTTTATTATTAGTCGTAATGTAATAAATAGGTTGGGACTTACCTGAGCTCTTACTGCAGCAAGATGAAGTTGTGTCGCCCTGTAGTCGTATTTTTTCATAGATACGTCCTCCTGGCAAAGTAAAAATGTATATCAGTCCTGTTCGCAAACAGAAAAGACGACTACTTGTGGACTAAACCGGAACCTAAAACTTGACATTTATACTTCGCGAGTTCGCGCCAATAAACAGAGTGTGCTGCCCCCTAGCAGTTTATGAACGCTCCCTATAGTTCGCTCTGAGTACGTAGCTTTGGAATGGAACACCATTGTGACGGTTGGCGTTATTCAGTTTGAGCACCCTTTAACAGATGGCGCTGTTGTTAAAACTTTTAATCTAAATAAATGTAAGTTGCAAAAGACAGATGTCGCTTAAGTCTTGATCGTAACATAACATATGTGAACATAATTATTATGGTAGGTACTTCATTTGTACCGTTTATGTTAGGCTAAACTTTAAGAAAAAATGTTGTTTTATTCTTATTTTTGATGCCTGCGTACCACACCATTTAAGTAGAACTAGCTACTTAAATGGTAAACCTACCTAAATTAAAGTACGAGAAGACAACAAAATATTTTACTTGTTGTAGAAACCTGATTTTCTGTCTTTTATCTTTGAGGACTATACGAGTACCTATGTTAGGTACCTACAGTCTACTTATTCGTAATTGGTGCCTTTGTACGAATTACTATTCAAAAGAGGTACCGGTCATTTTAATTGAGTGTCATATTACAAGTGCATAATTCCGTTTCGTGTAAACGAATTCCGGAAGCTATTATTTTCCGGAATATTTTAGGCCGCCGCTTCAATAATCGGGCCAAGAGGAATTGAATTGATACGTTTATTTTAACCGCAGAATCAGACTGAGCGTGAATTTTTAATGACGTTCAACTACCAGCATTTGTTTTAGCTTATCCGTATTTAAACTGACGGTAATAGGTACAAGTGTTTTTTAAAGAACTGAGAGTAAGGAACGGTAAATAAAGTTAAAAAAAAATTGCGAAGAAACAAAACGTTTACAATAGAGTCTGTAGAGCTACCGCCAATACCGAAAATCGTCAATTGCGGGGATTTTTCTCTGTCACTCTAATTACGCCTTCACTGGAGTAAAAGAGAAAGATCCCCGCAATTTGCGAATTTCGTTTTTCGCGGTAGCCGCCCTGTGCAGAAGGGTCGTGGATTATATAGGAACCAATATATTCTACGACTCTTCTCTTTTCACACATACTCTACAAAATTACAACAACAAGGTGTTTCACCATTTTTGTAGTGACTGTCATAAAATAATTATGTAGGCAAGTACGGTCTAATACAAAACAACCAATAACAACCATTAGGTATACCTGATTTGAGTGCAAAACTGAGGTTTTTCAAAAAGTTATATAGATGGTCAAGCAAATCTTGTCAGTAGAAAAAGGCGCTAAATTCAAATTTTCCATAAGACGATATCCCTTCGCGCTTACATTTTTCAAATTTGCTGCCTGTTTCTACTGAGAAGATCTGCTTGACCAACTATACCTACTTTAGTAAGACGATTCGGACGATCACTGCTTCTGACTATCGTACGTACCTACTTTTTATCATTAATGTCTTCATCCGTCACTGTAAGCCATACTTTTAATTTAAGTAGGTAGGTACCTGTTTGTTTACCGCCTTCTATTTCATAGAAGGAGGAGGTTCTGTATATGTATATTCGGTTTGGTATTTTTTATAAACAGATTTTAATTATGATTTTTACGCACCTGTATCTCGTTGACTTTGCTGTACATGTTTGTCTCCAACCCGCGAGCCTGGAGTCGCGCGAGCGCCTCCAATCCGTCCTGTGAACAAAATCGTCTTGTAAGGTGGTTTCTGGGCAGGGCACGTCTGCCAAATGTACCCGGAGCGCTGGACCACTAGCTACAGACTGGGTCCCACGGGATGGATCTCGGGACAGAGGAAGACCGAAACGGAGATGGCGAGACGACCTTGATACATTTTGTAAAGAGTGGCGGGAGTGTGCATCGGATAGGACCAAATGGCGGGATAGAGGGGAGGCCTTCGTCCAGCAATGTGACACTCATAAAGGCTTATTACACGATGCAGTGCCGCTACATTCTTGGACTTTCAATAGGGAATAGCTTAATAGGTTACTGTCGCATATAGAGCAAGATCTCATGACTACCAAACATGCGTCTTAGTATAGGTACATAAAACCTAAAAGTTTTTGCAAAGAGGCTTCTTAGTAAAAGTGCTGCAAAGGTACTTCGTTTTGCTTGTTATACACAGGATACCACCTAATAGCCACCGTTCAAGGCAGCCCGTTGTGGCAGCAAGCGGGTAACTATGGAACCCTACACTGAGCATGGCCCGATATGCTCTTGGCCGGATTTTTTTTTACAGGCTTGATTTTCTTGAAATTTATATTCTGTAGCTGTAGGCTACACCATTACAGAAGATGGATTCTTATGCTAATAATAAGACCCTCATCATAATAAGTACCCAATCTGTGGTTTGTCTAAATCTGTTACATTTTTCAGATTGCGTTTACGTAGCAGACACGTGAAGTTAAAGTGAAAAGATTGCTTACTTTTTCCCGAATGCTTTGTTAATTAAATTTCACATACTTACCTAAGTTGGGCGCCGAAGGGGATTGGGAAAGTACCTACGGAACGGAATGGGTACAGAGGACTCAGGACTGGTAAATTTTGCATTTTACGAATGTTTTGAGGACATGAGGGGGTAAAGAAGAGGTTTTGTTGTAATGACATACAAACATAAACATGGGTGAACTTGTACCAACATATATTCTTTATAAGTAGGTAGGTATTTAATTTGCGTCGCATTAAGCGGACCTACGTTGTTGACATTGGCGAGAAAAGAACGTTTTACTAAAAACTCTAAAAAGTAGGTAGCTATTTATTTTTGAGCAAAAAGTTCTGAGCTCGATCATTCTTAGAAACGTTATATATTACAAATGATATTATATTTGCTTCAGTTAGCAGTTCCTTAACTACTTAAAATGTCAGTGAATAGTTTTATTATGTATATTTTATGGTAGCATGTCCCCTGTAGGAAAAACACTTTTAAATACATCAAAAGATAATTTTAGATCACAATTTAATGTTTCACGTTTGTTTATGACTTATAAGAGAAAGTAAAAACCTTTTCAATTACCGAGACGAGACGTATTCAAATTAACGTGATTCCAAAACCTTTCGCCTTTCGCATCACGCGTCGCTTGTCAATGGCAACGCAAATTCATCCAGCGTAATGGAGGCTTCCGTTGAAGTGATTTACAGGGGAAATATTCGTCAGGAGTTCGCCCAAACAAGGGAGATTCAAAGAAACTCGCCTCTGTAGGAAATATTGCTAGTAATTTTATTAAACACACGCAAATCAAGAATTTGAATATTACGGTATTCCATTGTCATTTTGGTTGATTAAATAATATATCGGCTACGGCTGAGCGAGCGGCGTCGTTGAACTGAAGTTATTACATAAATAGTTACTGAATATTCGGTAATTAATGGATAGCCTTCTAACCACTGGCAGCACCTTAGGCTGGTTCAGAAAATGGACCTATAGAATAGATCTATAAAAGTTTCATGGTTTCACTTAAAAAAAAAATGCTATAGCACCATACTTTGCTTTACTCACCATCTAAGCAATATCTTTACTTTGTAACGCAATAAAAGTGTATAAAAAAACAGAGTGATCAACTTTCTGAAAAAAAGTGAACACTTGTAATAACCATCTGACTAAATTAACCATGTACTTAGTTGCTATATCCTGTAAGGTTACTAAGAAAACGTATCTGTAATTTTATTGTTCGTAGCTCATGTCGTGTCATCATGTTTTATTTTCATTTCATTTTAGGTGCCCGTGCGGTCGAGTAGCGTCTTTCCGTGCAACGCTTCTAGTATCTCCTGCACGAGGGTATGGAGCTAAAGAACCTGTAGTTGTTTGATCTGCATCTCCAGGTCTTGCGCGTCCTTGCGCAACTGCTCGTAGCTCATGCGCGCCTGGCCGCCGCCCATGCGCGCATAGACATCTTTTAGGTAAGCATGTTCCATCCTAGACTGCATCGGCACTTACCATCAGGTGAGATTGTGGTCAAATGATTACCTTTTTTCCAATAAAAAAAAAAATTACCTGTAGTTGCTTGATCTGCATCTCCAGGTCTTGCGCGTCCTTGCGCAGCTGCTCGTAGCTCATGCGCGCCTGGCCGCCGCCCATGCGGTCTAGTAGCATCTCCCCACGCAACTTGGAGGTATCTCCTGTACGGGGTTATGGAGCTAAAGTACCTGTAGTTGCTTGATCTGCATCTCCAGGTCTTGCACGTCCTTTCGCAGCTGCTCGTAGCTCATGCGCGCCTGGCCACCGCCCATGCGGTCTAGTAGCATCTGCCCACGCAACTTGGAGGTATCTCCTGTACGGGGTTATGGAGCTAAAGTACCTGTAGTTGCTTGATCTGCATCTCCAGGTCTTGCCCGTCCTTTCGCAGCTGCTCGTAGCTCATGCGCGCCTGGCTGCCGCCCATGCGGTCTAGTAGCATCTCCCCACGCAACTTGGTGGTATCTCCTGTACGGGGTTATGGCGCTAAAGTACCTGTAGTTGCTTGATCTGCATCTCCAGGTCTTGCGCGTCCTTGCGCAGCTGCTCGTAGCTCATGCGCGCCTGGCCGCCGCCCATACGGTCTAGTAGCATCTCCCCGCGTAGCACCGGTGGCATCACCTCCTGTACACAATAGTCATATTTATTACGGCATGGCTTAGTGAAGGACCTTCCTATCAAATATTTTTGTTCGGGCTCCTATGTCATAAATTTCATAATAAAAAATCATCCATTGACGTTAAATATTCTCTGTAATAGTACATCAGCGGGCTCAGCATGGTTCCATTTTTATCGACTATCACTATGCCCGTCACTTTCGCACTTACATACTTGTTAGAACGTGACAGGCATGGTGACAAATGATAAAAATGCGACCGTGCTACTAGGGCAGGGTATTAATTATTAATTATCATTTATCAGGGTATCATGATAGTCAGGGGATCTAATTACCTTTATATACAGATCACATAAGATATCTAATTAACTGCCTACTAATATACACATAGAACGATCAAATTACTTATCCTAAACAAATTATCAAAGTTACTTAATTATGTTTACATTGTTTACCTACATATTACACTATAATGCATACCTATTTACTGATATATTCAACGCGAGTTTACACTCGTTGAATACATTATTCGATAGTGCTAAAAGCGTGACAATGTCGACTGTATTTAGCTGTTCAATTTGAATTCAGTTTTAGCTGCATAAAATCAATACCTAATTCATACAATAGTCACTCACAACTTAATTCGAAATGTTAAAGCGGCAAGCTCGATTTAGCCTGGGGCTAAGATCTAAAGTTCATTGGTATACGAAGCCATTTATATTTGATAACACGAGTTTATTTTATATTCACTAAGTGAATTGACACATTTTGCAGTTTTATTTAGATTCGTAAAAAGCAAATAAAAGTATATCTGACGTAAAGTTTCAATATTTGATAGTTTTGCGGGTTTGTTGTTTGTTTGGTTATTTATTAATTTGAATGGGATACGTACGTTATCTTTTTTACATAACTACTCATATATATCGGTTGTATATTCGCATAAATAAAGTCGCTCCAAACTAAGTCTGCAGCGGAATTGGTAGCCCACGCAGTGTAAGTGTTATGTAGGTATACGTCATAATTTTATAGAAGTTTGACGAATGACACTTGCACTGCGTGGGCTATCAAAATCGCTGCAGACTTTTTACGGTCTGACTATAATGCGACTTTGTCAGGCTGCGTTTTCACATTCTAACAAACATAGGTAAATGTCAAAATGACAGATAAGGACAAACGATCCTTTAGGGCTTGATCCTATGCGTTTGTGAATAGAGTCCAACCATGTTTTTAAGTTTTCATGCCAAGTACTACCACGCGTATTCGGGAAACGAGATAATCACAAGATCTAGAAACGATATGGAGATCAACTAGATTTACATTAGATATCGACTAGATGTGACTTGGATATCTAAGTCATAACTTGTCGAAATTGTTCAAGAGGACCTCCAGAATCGCGGAAACGTCAAATTTGACATATCTATCTTGTCGAAGTCGTTCAAGAGGACCTCCAGAATCGCGGAAACGTCAAATTTGACGTATCTATCTTACAAATATCTTTAAATTATCCATATCGTAACTTGTTGAGGTCTAGTAGAGATCTAATACATTTTCAGAATCGAGCCGTACGTCACTACATGTCGTGAAGTGTGGCGCTCCTATGCATTGTTAGTCATTGCCAAAATGGTTCAAACTTAGCTTTGTCGGTGTCTATACATTTATATTTATAGATAATTTGATGTCACCGTACATTTATTTCTATTTACATTCAATTTATTTACTTTTATTCAGCAAGTATAGATAAAGAGATCCCGACTCGACAAATACGTTGCTTTTATCTCTTACGGTAGATTGGTTTGGATAAAAACAGGGTGTTCTCACTTATCCCGAAAGGGTCCGAAGAGGCCGTTCCTCGAGTGAATCTATTAGGAGATTTAAATGGAATGGCCCGAAGATATATTGGGTCCAAATTGACCCCGTATTGTAGCTCTGGTGTAAATCTGTTATAAGAAATGTCTCTATTTATAACAGTAAACTATGTAGGTTTAATATAAATATCCGCTTTTCCAGTTTTCAAATTAATGTACCTATAGGTACGTAGTAAATGAC
Organism: Cydia fagiglandana; assembly: GCF_963556715.1. NCBI lineage: Eukaryota > Metazoa > Arthropoda > Insecta > Lepidoptera > Tortricidae > Cydia > Cydia fagiglandana. Next base: position 14,428,152 of record NC_085938.1, read on the forward strand.
ACCTCTTCATTTCCGACAATGCTTTTATAATACCTATTAATACTATTAATGTTTTTAGCATGATGAAGCGTTTGAGTGGTTTCCATCTTCCTCACAACAAACAAATTTAACCATGGCCGTCAAAGATTGAAACATTAATAATACACATATTTTATGTCAATGCTATCAAAATGGTCTTTGTGTATGAAAGTAATTAGCATTGTAAAGCACAAAGCACCCACAATCAATTTGTTAGGGCCACCCCACACTAGCGCCTCGAGCGTAGGCGTCTAGTCAACTCTATGGCTGCTGCTTGACGCAACGTTGACGCAACTGCGCAGCGACGCCATTTTTCATAGCGCTGATTAGACGCCGACGCTCGAAAGACGCTAGAGTGGGTTGGCCCTTAGAGGCATTCTATGTGGCATAGCTAAGCGAACCTTGTTGTTAAATATGATACTTATACTCCTTATACTAAATTAGAAAGAAACGAATTGTTGCGGAGCGGTGCGTTAGCTCTCACTAACGCACTTACTTATTCCTTTACCTCCTAAATATTTCTCTATTTTATTTTAATATCCAATATCGTACCATATGTAGAAACTACGTCCGTACATGCAGTGTAATATGAGAGTGAGATAGTTTTTGCCTGAATAAATCTGAATTCAATATTGTTTGGCCGCATATGGCATAGACGAGATACGAAATATTACTAATAAAACAAAGTAACAGTTTTTGTTTTGACTAGTTTCTGTCCCTAACTTTTTCTGCATAGAATGATGATTTGCGTAGTAAAACATAAATTACCGGTTAATCGGTTGAACGGTTTACCGGTTTAAAAGGACAGACGGACAAAGTTACTTTTGCATTTATAGTATTAAGTAGAGGTAACGTAGAATACCTAATCACGTACGCAAATGCAATTAGATTTTACTGCATTTAGTACTCTAGAATTCATAATACTTTCACGTAGATAATCCTTCTTCTCAAATTGAAATACCGGCGATGTAATAGTGAAATTCAATTTCACCGTAAACCTTTTCATTCGCTACGGCAAATTGTTTCAGTTTTTAGTTAAAACTTTGATGAACTGTACGTTTTTTCCTTAGGGGATAAACTAATATCCGTCGATCCAATTCCATTATATTATACCCTTAGGAAGATTGATACTTTAATCCAGGAACATATAAGTCTGCTTTGAAGCAGACATAGGTATTATAGTATCAATAAAGCCAGTATCAAAATAGTAACTAAAGAAACATGTGATTGGACCGCAAGTACAACTCTTAATACAATGATGTGTCTCAAGCACTAATCATGTGTTAGAATTAATACTTATTCTTACGAAAACTTATGCTTTAATATTTAAACAAGTTTCCTTATATTTAATGAAGTCATGCTTATTAGGTACATCAAAATCCAACGAGATATTCTAATCGCGCGAACATTGATACAGCATACATAAATTACTGGCTATATCTGATAAGCGTTATATAATGTCATGTAGTGCGACTACAAATACGTCTGAATAGATCTTAATCCAACTCACCTCGTAAGATAAACAACACCCGAACTATAGTTTGTCTTTCTTGGTATGCGACAGTTCGCCTCCTGGGATTTAGATGCAGACCGCAGTCCCACTGGGACTAACTTTGTTGCATTATAAAGTTAACTCTAGCACACTCAAGTTGTGCGGGAACTTGATGTTTGCCGAGCAACTTGATTCGAGGTATCGATTTTAATGTTTTATGATCAACTACCTTATACATATACTACGTTTATTACCTATACAATTAGGAAAGCAAATATTTAATTACAGAACTTTTTGAGAAATGCTCTAATATTTAGTTGTTGTAGTTCAGGTCTACCGTGATATAATTTCATTGTTTTTACCTTAAATTTCGACGTTTCAGTTGAGCCAGCTGTGGTCACGGAAACACTATCATATAAATCGTTAAAAAAATAATTCACATTGTAACATCGTGAGGAAACCTGCATACCTACATCTGCGAAGAAATTCAAAGGTGTATGTGAAGTCCCCCAATCCGCATTGGGCTAGTGTGGGGACTATAGCCCAAGCCCTCTCGCGCATAAGAGGAGGCCTACGAATGTATCTATCCTACGCGAAGTGGGAATCACCCTGAGACTATCGACGATCTGTCTACGCAGAATCTTTGACTTCTTCGGTCACATAGCCAGAAGACACGCCTCTCTGGAGAAAATGCTGGTGACAGGAAAAAAAGAGGGATATCGAAGAGGAAGAAGTCCTATGCGATGGACTGATCAAATCAGTGACAACTCCGGCAAGTAAATTCACGAGGCCATCAACATTGCCCAAGACCGAAACACGTGGAAAGCAATCGTTCGAAAAGTAATTTATAGAGGTCACGACCCTCAGCTATGAGGCCTATGAGGAATACGATTCAAGGAGGAGGTAATAGTTAGAACAAACAATAACATTTTCTTAATAATTCCCATTGGGACACGCCAACATAGATATATGGAAAGATTGGAAAGAGCTTACACGTGTTGCTATATCCGAATCTTTTCAATACGGAAGCCGACCTGTTAAGCGCTATTAGTGATATTGGTCGAGGCAGTATGTTTGCGTAACGACACACTCAATATTGCGGTTGGCTGTAGTTCCCTTTTATTTTATTTTAGCTTATGATTTAAATTCATTCGACTCAAATAAATGCTTTAACCAAATAAAATCGAAAGTCTCTTCGTCGTCTGTTGACTGAACGTCAACAATACCGCGGCAGAGGGCAGTGTTTAGTCACCTGTCCTTCTGACTTTCCATTCATGACTCAGGACTCAGTCCTGGCGAAATTAATCTATCTTGAATTGAAGTTATATATGCGATTATATTTCTACTATTTCGGACTTAAATTCATCATGTGGCAAGAAGAGTTCGAAAACCATAGACAGTATCATTATGGGATCTAAAATTGGACGTAGTTTAGGGTAAAAGATCCAATCCACAAAAATCTGTTAGTAAAATTTTAACTTTCTGTCAAACGGAAAGTCATTCATTTAAATGACAAATTTTAGAGGCCAAAAATCTTTGGATCTAAAAAGGAACTTTTACGCTAAACTACTTCCAATTTATCTTGTATGCTTTATCTATAACACTAGGGTCGCGAAACACACACCCAGAGCGGCAGGATAGCGTGCACGCTCGACACTGACGCCACAAATGTATGGTGGTTGGCGAGTGTGGACGCTCGTGACCATCTATTCTCGTGACGCTCGGAGCGTGCGTTCAGTGGCCGAGGCATAAGAAGGAAATTACCGCAGCAACGTCGAGTGGCGGGTCATCAGGTTCAGGCGGGTACGGCGGCAGGAACTCGCGGCGCGGCGGTCGCGCAGGAGGCTGGGACGTCAGCAGCGCGCGCGCTAGGTGCGCGAGATCCGCTGTGCTCGACACCGCGCGCGCTTGCGCGCAGAGCGACTCGTAGCGCCGGAGCTGCTGGTTCGACTGCGCAGAAAGTTGGTTGTTTAAGATGGCCGTTAATGTTCCGATTTTCTAAATAGTTCCCGGCGGTCTAGCATAAGTTGCGTTCTCGCGCCCGAGTCCATACATGAAGTTGCGCTTGATCGGCTTGATGTATGGGTCGCGCGCGAGAACGCAACTTATGCTAGACCGCCTGAGAAGGTAGACTGTAACGGGTATGGCCAGAAGTACTGTCGCGTGTGTTATCAATGCCGTTATGTTAGGCGGTTATGAGGTTATGACACTGAATGCGACGCGCGCGCGGAATGTACGAATCCAGTGTGATAACCGGCTTCCGGTGAATACCATTACAAAATGATGTATTATTCAGAATGAATACGAAAACTAATTATATGAATTACCTACCTGCAATAAACTAGCTATTATTGCTCTGTCGTATTGATGATATTACGACGTTCATTATTTTCTCAATAACTTTTTCCTTATTGTTATGCTCCCAAAATCTTATACGTTCAATTGTTATTGCGATTATCGTCCCATGTCCCATACACACGCACACACACACACAACGTCTGCTAAAATCGCAAACCTCGCAACTCCGAAGGAGGAGTTAAAGTTATTAAGTTTGTGACTTTAGCCGACGATAAGTCATATTCGAGTCGTGTTAAGTACAATAAAATAATAAAGAACCTTTCCTCTCGTGTGCCGTGATGATTTTTTTCTAATATTTTCCTCGTACGTGGATCCGCGCTCGGCATGCGAGGGCATAAATCTATCAAATCTGATACCACAGATGTAATAGGTATGTACCTATATACATTGATACCTATACAAATGTACCTCTAGTAACGATGGACCAGAAACAAATTAAAAGTCATTAATCCTACTTATGATTACCTATCCTATGGAGCCCCCTAAGCTTAAGGTAAAAATGACCACAGTCGATTAGTCATTGCATTTTCCGCAATCCGCGTCATACCTCGACAGGGCTTATATCTTACCTTATCCGTGATAATCCCCCCTTCATTACAAATGGCCTCGCTGACTGCCGCGGTCACGTCTGTCAATATTTCTTCCAGGTCCTGAAATATAAAATATACCTTTAGAGCACGGCTGTTACAGTCATATTACCTAACAAAAGTGATTTAAATTTAGATCCATTACTAATAAGAATAATAGAATCCATGACTTTTTCTCTTGACCATTAATTTACGAAACATAATATACATTTTCAACTTATTTACGAATTAAATACCTATCCAATACTAACTAGAATACGGGGAAATAGAAAATATCTCAGTAAATAAAATGTACAATATGAAATGTTATTAAGTGGTACTGTTTATAGAAGTATTAAGGCTTTCTTACAGTAAAGATAAATTTTAATTAAGTTTCCAAGGTACATTAACTTTAGATATTCCTAAAATGCTATTACAAAAACAATCATACATCGTATTTTAATATCTGTCTGTTTATCGCTTTTGTAATGCTAGTTACCTATGAACAGAAATATAGTTTTACTATGAATATGTATTGATTTCAAGCATAACTCATCAGGCAGTTTAATTAAAAGCAGACTTAGTAAGGATGCTCGTTGAATTGAACAAGTCTCATGAATGGCAGAATTCCAATTTTAGGGATGCCCACTCTATACACCAATATACTGGAAACGAAATATAGCTTCAAATTTAATGAGTATCAGAATGTACCTATTTGAGGGAAAATCGAGCTGTAGCTTTATTTGCCTTGCATATAATATATAAAGCAATGTTTGTGTACGTACCATCAGCCGCAAAAGTACATGGCGACTTAGCAATTAATTTATTTAAATTTGTGAACATATCTCGACACATTAGAGTAACGGGTTGGCTTAAAGTAATGATAATTATTGTTTTCGAACATAAAAACAAAAAGACAATGGCCATGGATTTCTGGATATTATATTGAAGAACTATGCAATATCCAACATTAGAACCAAATTCAAGAATGAAGTAATTGGCCTCCCTTGTGTTAGTTTACGTAACATGCTTCTGACCGTTTGCTTTTCACTTTGGACAAACTACCAAGTACTCTCTGACTGATCGTTTTGTAATTACACGGTAAAATTTATTTTATTCTATAATATTTTTGCCTACTATCGCAATATACATATCAGAGTATATAATATTTGCCAAAATTCTTCGATTGATTTAAGTCTTGGGGATATTCTAGGGTTGGAAACGTTTAGTCGTTTTTCCGCGAGAGCCTAAAACCAGTTAAAAACGTCATTGCATACATTTTACCAAAATATTATACATAAACAATTTTCTCTAAATATCAATCAGTTGCAGATTTCATGAAAATTTTTAGTCAGTTAGCTATTTTGAATGATGGCATGATATAGATAACAAGCTAATATGCCGAAATGATTAAAATTAACGGCAATAAAACAGTTATGGAATGTGAATAAAACGTTGTCCAAAGCATGACGCAGAGGGTTTGAACACAGTTATGAGAAATCGGATATGGGAGACGTTATTGTATATATAATGTTTTCTTGTAATTTAAAATATGCTCTTGTTTGTCATTGTAAAATTTCGAAAACCCATAGCTATTGTCTTTTTAGGGTTCCGTACCTCAAAAGGAAAAAACGGAACCCTTATAGGATCACTCGTGCGTCTGTCTGTCCGTCCGTCTGTCACAGCCAATTTGCTCCGAAACTACTGGACCAATTAAGTTGAAATTTCGTACACATATGTAAGTCTGTGACCCAAAAACGGATATGTAACGTCAACAAATGAATTTTAAACATGGGGGCTACTTTTGGGGGGTAAACCATAAAATTAAAAATCAAAGTTTTGCAAACTATGTCGTGTTACATATCAAACGAAAGAGCTCATTGTGAGAATCTCAAATATATTTTTTTTATAAATTTACGATAAAAATTTTAGAAGTTATTCAAGAAAATAGACAAAAAATGACCATTCCCCCCCCTCTATCTTCGAAACTACTAAGTCTAAAATTCTGAAAAAAATACACAAAATAGTCCTTTACCTAAAGATGACAGGAAAACCTATTAGAAATCTAGAGTCAAGCGTGAGTCGGATTTAAAAACAAAAATGCGGTTTAGGTTTTTTTAGGGACACAGCCGCAATACTTTAAGTGAAACATGATGTAGACAGCTATTGCGAAGGCCCTAGGCCGATATCCGCATAAGGCCGAAGACCCGAAGCGTCCCGAAGAGGCGTGCCTTTAGCTTCAAGCGTGAGTTGGACTGTAGATAAAAAATGCGACTAGGCTGTATCTGGCACACAGCCGCAATGGTACTTGTAGTACTGATTGACTAGGTTACTAGGTATTGTCACGTGTTTTAAATAGCACTATACAGGGTGGCCAAAAAATAAACTAAGTGTATTCCCGTTGCCGACGTGCAACCCCGAAATCGCGAAGAAAAATTTGGCTGTTTCATACGTTTTGGCTGGTCCGTTTTCTATGGGAGGATACATTTTTTTTCGCGATTTCGGGTCCCATAGTAAATGTTGCTCAGTAGGTATAATCCCAAAACCTCCCTGGCTACGGGAATGTGCGTATTTTTTGGCCACCTTGTAGGTATTATCTCTCTTCGGCCTTCGCTTTTAAAACACTTGCGGAAGTTGTAGGAAGCGCGACCCGTCGGACGCTCCGAGTTTTAAGCTCTACGCGGAGCCACAGAATAAATAATAGTACTAGGTACAGAAGACTCACTCTCTAACAAAACGCGTCTGTCACGATCAGCACAGATATGGCCGCTAGGTGGCGACAGCGCCACGCGCGGCTTATGGCAAACCCCAAAATTGGGGTCGAACGGATGTACTTTTAGCTACCTGTAGCAAAGCGACGAAATCGCGGAGTGAGACACGCCTGGCGGAGCTCGGTCTTCAGTCTTCGCATTTAGACACTTGTACTATTGTTCGGCATTTAATTTCCTAACTAAGCTACTTTGCATATTTGCAGAGATATAAGCCACCACGGCAGAAAACTTCATATTACATGTGTTGAAAACTTGATTGACTCATTCGGGTTTTTCAAGACGTTTCACTCACGTCACGTTACACGTACAAAAAAAAATGTTGAAAATTGTGTGATGTACGGAACCCTTGAAACGCGAGTCCGACTCGCACTTGACCAGTTTTTTTTTATATTTACGAAAACGAAAATTCTCATTACTTTAAGCCAACCCGTTATACGCGAAAAAATCAGTACCTACCTAAACGGTGTTCGGGTTCAGTTAGTGTTTTTCAGAAAATCCTTTTTGCTATTGATTTCAGAACAAGAAGAAATTATTCTTGTGGCATTTATTTACACAAATCTTCCATGTGGGCTTTAAGAACACTTACTTTCTAAGAATTTATGACATCTCTTGGGCCCAGTAAGACTCATTCGAGTTATCTGAGGAGCTTGTCATGTTTTCTGCCGCCTTAAGAAAAAAAACCATAAATGACAATTTTTGCGAAATTGAGTTATTGACACCCTCGAAATCAGGAAGAAAAATGTGATTTTTCTATCTAGCAGTTATTTTTTTATCTGTAACAGGTCACGATTTAGACAAGCATAACTACACACCATTTTGGTAAAGTTACTGCCTTTTTGAGAAAGAAAAAGCATAAGTATATATTCATAGACAGAAAAGTACTAAATTGACGACTTGTGTTTTTTTCCTTTGTTTTGAATTTGAGCCCAACAATTATTTCACAAGAAGAAAAACCATAATATTGGTTTTCTATAAAATTTCTATGTAAAAAACCCATAAGTTGACAGAAGTGTTCATTCTTGTTAGTATAAAATAATTATTAACCATAACTCTGGGAATCTGAAAAAACATAAGTTGCACGTTATGTTTTTTCTATCTCGTATGACTCTTCCTTATGCTTTTTCTGCTTATTGTCGGTTGCAAAAAAGTAAACTTGTGCTTTATTTATTAAACGTTGTGGTCAGTTATGCTTTATCAGGCTAGTAGGTAGTCCCCCTCCGATCCCCTATAAGGACAGATTTTGGCCGGTTCACTCCTGGTTACTTTCCTTCGGAAGAGGTTGCGCGTACGACGCACGTATTAATTACTCCTGTGCCTACTTCAAAAAATATTAGAAGTGTTAATGTGTATACGTGATTGTAATAAGTGTCAAAAATTATTTGTAAGTATACTTATATCCATGTTACGTTACTCATCTCGTCGCGTATTCCAGATTTTGCTTATATTTTTGAATAACTTTAGGTATTTTTGTCACGGTCATTCTATTAGGTACCTACGTTAAGGCTTGGCGCGCGTATTCAAATGTAATGTTTAATGTTTGTAAATGTATGTATATGCGTATCTGGAATTAACATTATCTCTTTATTTATATTGGTGTTAAGTAACTTGTCTATTGAGACTAAAACATATTATAACCCTAACCACGAATTTAAGGTACAATGGCTTAAAATAACGTGGCTTATAGTTTCGGTCCTATGTGTGATCACTCCGGCACCACCGAGCTTTATGTATCTAGGTATGTTGCAAAATAACACTTATAGTTTTACATTGGCACATGGCTTAATTTTAGTATGGGATACACCGCCCAATGTCATGCTTGTTCATGAAACAGGCATTTCCCAACTATTTATTTTTCATTATGTTTATTTCATGAGTATCGCTTTGTTGTTATTTTTATGATTGCAAGTTTTGTTAATATAATGAAATAAAATTGATAATTTTCTGAGTGTTTGAGCTGTATCTAACATTCTAATTCTAACCATATTTTATTCTAGAACGCAAAAGCTGTTTGTGCTTTTTGCGTGCGTTTTGAGTGCGTTTTGAGTGCGTTTTTTTTTGTTTTGGTTATCAGATTACTAATGGTAACATTCCATTTCTAACCGTAGTTGCACTACCGGTACTGAACGCGTCGCTGTCATTGTCAATTTCCATAGTAAAATGAACAGTATTGCAGCTGTCGTTGGAAAAGGACTATCGCCTTAACGATGCGGCAGTCGCCCAGGAGCAGACGGTTGCTTCTTATGGCCAGATGTGACATTCAAGAAAATAATGTCTAGCCACAAACATCAGCAGCATCTCAATAAATTAAGGACTAGTACTTAGTACAATCTACTTGTACCTCATTTCAATTTTGTATTACATCATGACATTTTAAAGGTCCCTAATAGCATTTTTACTTAGGTAGTGCAAGCTAATTGTGCATTTTATTAGTTTTATATTGCATTATTAATCAAATATCTCTACAAATATCTCATTTGTTTTCGTTAAATAAATAATTATGAAGCATTTATCGTATTTTTAAGAACTCCTTTAACGAGATAAATCATAATTTGATAACGTTAACTAAGCAAAAAAACATAAAGTACCCAATTGTGCTTTTTCAGCTTCGAGATCGGTCAGTAACATAAGCACAACTGTGTACTTGTGTTTTTATTTCTTAGACATCGTAGTGCAAAACTAACACAAAAACCATAAGTACACACTTATGTCATTTAATGTTAGTAAAGATATTTTTATTTTATTTATATCACGAGGCAGTAACTATTTTTTCTAAATAACTTATTTAAATAAATAGATATCGACTAATTTACAACGCATAAAAATTCTACACAATTACTTTGTTCATTAACAAAAGTTTCAACTTTGTACTTTGAATTTAACCTATTTGAACAGGAGTGCAAAGTTTTTTGGCTTTTTCTCGAAACTTACTTTTTGTCAGTTATGGTTTTTTTTCTTAAGGCGGCAGTTTTGTGCGACAGGTTTTAAGAAATGTGTGTTCGATTTGGCTAGGTGTAATAGTCATACACATAACCGAATCGAAAACATAAGGGATTAAAAGATCGGAAGTAGAGATCCTATCAGTAAAGTTATAACTTTGTTTAAGCAACTTCTGATTTATTTATCCGAAAACTGCACGGGCTCCAGAGAGCCATTTGACTTATTTCGCTGGTTATATTTACCCAACTCCATTCTATTTCTGTTACCTAAGCGAATATATCTTTTCGAGTGTCACGGGAATTGCAGCCCTAATCGAGCTCGTTTCGTTTGAGGCTCGGTTTCATTTCGGTCCGTAGACAGCCAAGTACTAGCCGAAAACGTCGTATCAGGCGATGGGCGATGATTTGTCATATGCCTTTTTGCTTTGTAATTGCAGGATACCCGTCCGTCTAGGCAAAGTTGGATGGGAATTACACAAAAGCGGGAGTTTACCAACTTAGATTGAATACTCGTTCCTGAATTGCAGTAGAATGTTGTGACAGCTACGTCTCAATTGATTGATTAATGAACGGAAATCGAATTTACTATTCGAGTTTTGAAATTGATGCTATTACTCTTGATTATGATTACATACCGATCAACCTCAATTGGATAGAAAATTGTTACTCATAATATTTTCAATGTCACCCTAAATTACGATAGCACAAACGTTTCTGAATATTTAATGAATTGGTTCCTACGCATGGAAATTACATTGCTGATTAATACCTACTGTCAGGTATTCTCAACATTTGGCTGAAATTTTCTCATTCATTCAGTTCGTTTATGGTTTCTTTTTGATTATGTTTGATTCGGAATACTTTTATTTATAACTAGAGACCCGCCCCGGCTACGCACGGGTTTGCAAATTATACACCTAAACCTTCCACAAAATCACTCTATTGATAGGTGAAAACCGCATGAAAATCCGTTCAGTAGTTTATAAGTTTATCGCGAACAAACACAGAAACAGACGCGTCGGGGGACGGTGTTTTATAAGGTGTTGTGAATCAATCGTATGATTCGGAAATTTTTTAAATAATAAATGTGAATTGCAGTAGAATAAGGGAAGCTATTATGTATTACCTATGTAAGGCAAAACGTAGAGATAATATAATTATGTCTTCGCATTGACCGGTCGTTGACTTGCTAGTTTCGAGTTCTCAGAAGTTACCAGACAAGTGAACCCGCATGTTCCAATGTTCATACCACTTTTAATGAAATTAATATTTGTTTAAGTGTAACTAAAATGAACTAACATTTGTAAGGTAAAGGTTAAGGTAAGGTTGTATAGTAGTTTGTAGTAGGTACCACGTAGCAAGTTCGTTCTATTTGAAGGGATGTTTACAAAAACAACATAACATCATAATCGTTTCAGGTGTCAACCAGTGTAGTCAGTTATGTTGTTTTTGTAAACATCCCTTCATTTGTAATTTACTCTCTAGGGTATTTCTGAGTGAATTTTAATGTTTAATAAAATTTGTCCCACAATGGTAATATATCTATTTCGAAGACATAACTACGCATGAATTATTGAGTTGCCCCCATTCCGAGTACAATTTAGGTAAAGAGGTATCATTAAATATAAATCATTGAGTATTAATATTTCGTTGTTACCACGGTTTTATGAATATAGACATGTATTTTATGGATTTATTCCGTAAAATATTTTTGGCGAAACATTTTTTTTTATTTAGTTCTAACATACACAATAAACAAATTTACATATTTGAAATTTCGCCAAACTGCGGAACAGTTTCTTGGCGAATAAAAACACTCTTTTCTTAACCTATTGTGTGCGCTTACATAAATTACATAACTTAAAATAATACACTATAAATCTACTTAATTGTGAATCTAATTCTACTTTATCTTATCAGACAATCTGGCTGCAAGGTAGACAAGGTTTTGGGCTGAGCATTAGCAATATAAATGAAAGCAAATTCAAAAAATCATTACTGAGAATAGCTCAAAACAAATCCTTAAGTTTGATTTATTGTTTAAAAGAAACAACACTTTAAAATATGATTGTCATGGTTCCTTAAATAAATTTGCGTAATATTTTTTCGACTCTTCTCATATGTATTGCTACGAGATGGCTAGAAATAGTTACTAGAAATATAATTATAAAAGGAGTCTCTACTCATATTCGCAGGGTTGCGTTTTAATTAGTAAAATTTGTTTAAGTCATAGTGAAAGGTTTCTAAGCATTGGAATACAAAGTTGTTTTTACGATTTTATCAAATACAATTAACGTGAGTAACAATAGTTATTTGTACAACGAGAGAGCAAAGATTGATATTTCTTCAAGAGCTTATGTTGAGTCCCGTGCAAGCGAAAGATTCTATAATAAATAGATAGAAATATAGATAGAAGCTTATTTAGTATCTTGAGCGTAGTAAGGGCGTAGATGAGCGTAATATGAATATGATGGTCATTTGAATGTCATTATGTCTCACTCAGTGAGCAAAATGCGGTTTTGCTCACTGTTTTTAAGTACCAAAGTATCTTTGTTCGAGCTGTTGAGGTGAACATTTTTTTCTCTAAGCGTGAAACACAAACGTAAATCAATTTTAGCTAAGAAACCCTACAAGTTGGAGCTCTAAAACCCTAAGGTAAATAATAATATAATATTACGCTACAATTTAATAAAAGCCGGTAAAAGCCTTGATGGCCTAAAAGCCGTTAATTTGACAGGTTGATATTAAAAAGCCACTCTACTTATCGAAGAGAATTCCCACCACTTTGTGATTAATATTATTATTTTCCCCCTCACTCAACCGATACAAAGCTATGAAATAAATAAACTTGACGTATCCATTTGCAAAATTATATTTTGTCTTGATCATTTAGGAAAAAAATGTATATAATATAGAATATAAACAAACATTGTGATGCTTTATGATTCTAATAATGAACGGAGACCAAAATAATTATAATTGGACTATATTTAAAACCATTAACATAAGTAATTAATATCAAATTTACAATAAAAAGTAACCTACAATTAAAACCACCAACGAAACTAAAATTAATACATAAAAAATAAATAAAACAACATGGGTGACCTAGCCTAATATGTATCGCGCCAATTCAAGTACGAACAAGTAGGTACGGTCGAAAATATTAATTTATGACCCATTTCGTACCTTGTCACAGTGACAATCAATATGAAAGTCGCTAGAGACCTCTAGAGACCACACTATTGTCAATGTGACAAAGTACAAAATGGGTGAAAAATTAAAACTTTAGACTGGGCGTGCAAAATGCACGCGCAAACGATGCAAAATAACATAATTTAAATATAATTTTCGCTCAGGCTGTATAACGTAGGTATGTTACATTTTGTAAGTCTATCACCTACACTGTTAACTGTACATCGGTGGACCTTATGCCTTTTGTAATAAGGTCCACCGATGTACAGTTGGGAGTGTTGCCGTTTGTAGGAATATTGACAGCTCTTACCTGTAATATAGTAGGCAGCGTGTACTTGTGGTACTGGTCCAGCATGGCGTTGGTGGCTGTCAGCTGCTGGACGTAGGTGTTGTGGGAGTCGTAGTATGTGGCCAACGCGCTAGGGCTCGGGCTGTTGCAGTAGTGCACGAACGCCGCGCGGTAGTCTCCACCTTAGATGGGATGGGGTGCCGCAGGGTACAGCTCTTACCTGTAGTATAGTAGGCAGCGTGTACTTGTGGTACTGGCCGCCTAGCCAAGGTTACAATCGCTATCGCTTCGACAACGAAAAGCATTATGTATCTCTATCACTCTTCCATATTGGTGTGACAGTGACAGTTGCGTTTCGATCGCTACGGAGCGTTAGCGATTGGCATCTTGGCTACGCGGCCTGGTCCAGCATGGCGTTGGTGGCTGTCAGCTGCTGGACGTAGGTGTTGTGGGAGTCGTAGTATGTGGCCAACGCGCTAGGGCTCGGGCTGTTGCAGTAGTGCACGAACGCCGCGCGGTAGTCTCCACCTTAGATGGGATGGGGTGCCGCAGGGTACAGCTCTTACCTGTAGTATAGTAGGCTGCGTGTACTTGTGGTACTGGTCCAGCATGGCGTTGGTGGCTGTCAGCTGCTGGACGTAGGTGTTGTGGGAGTCGTAGCACGAACGCCGCACGGTAGACTCCGCCTTAGATGGGATGGGGTGCCGCAGGGTACAGCTCTTACCTGTAGTATAGTAGGCAGCGTGTACTTGTGGTACTGGTCCAGCATGGCGTTGGTGGCTGTCAGCTGCTGGACGTAGGTGTTGTGGGAGTCGTAGTACGTGGCCAACGCGCTAGGGCTGGGGCTGTTGCAGTAGTGCACGAACGCCGCGCGGTAGTCCTGCCGGCTCTGTGGAAAATTGTGGGATAAAGTTAGATTGACATGAAGTGTTTTTAATGCATTTACACATACACAATGAAAAATAAGAAAGAGAATCATCTAAAAATATTTTGGTAGATCGTATCATGGTGCATCATTATTTATTTTCGAAGTCAGTTCAAATAATCACTGTACCTACCTACTTTAGTTTTTCAGTTAACAATTACTAGGTAGCCGTAAAAACTATTATACTATTACTAAACTATCATAATTTCTCGATTTCAGCTAAGTCATATGCGAAAGAGTGGTGGAAAAATAAGTTACATATTTTTAAAATACGATATCGATACCTATGTCACTTTTTCACTAGGTAATTAAAAGTTTAGTTACTTTCAATATATTAAAATTTATGAAAATTACACTATCGATTTGCATCAATATTAAAATTATTCTTCTCAAATGAATATTTGAACATACATATTAGAGTCTGTTCGGAAAGAGGACAGTCGTGGAAAGTATTGCATGGGTCCTATACATTCCGCAACTCTTCTCTTTCCGCACAAACTCTAATAAATTGGTACATATGTATAATATATACACACAGCATGTCATAATACATTGTGTACACTATTTATCCCACTCACGTGTTCGCAACATAGTATTTAGCAGAATAAACGAGGCGTGCCCGTCCACTCTGTTTTAATGTTTCCATGTGTTCGACAGCAGTAAAATGACGTTAACGCGATATTTAAATGACTATTTTCGCCACGATTACGGTTAATTTGAATTAATAGTCCAAGACACATAAAATCGTTTATTGGCCACGGCCATTTCGATTTACAATGTATTAACGCCCCTATGAAAATTTTATTTGTGAACTGTCGGTTTCCTTTTATTGACAATAAACAAATTGTTTTGTTGCGTTTTCCATTTTAAATTAAAGTGTGTTATTCTGATTTAAGCTATTCCTTTTTATAATATATGTACCTCCTAAGTATCTTCTTGTTAGCTTAGTACGTAAGTAAACAACGTAGTTTTTTTTTAAAACAAGCGAGAGACAATCCTAAGCGCTACTTTCCGAATATTTTTTTATCTGCCTTCACTTGTACCTAAGTAAATCTTATAGTTACGATTTATCGTAGGTAGTCATTTTATTCATTAAGGGGTCATTCCCCTTCTCCCTGAGGCGCTTGCGAAGCTCTCTGAAGAGCCTCCTGTCCCCAGGGCCCGGCGTTCCCGACAGCGTAGGGCACGAAGTCGTAAGTGGCTCCCAAGGCAGAGTATTTTAATAAATACATTAAGTATGTGTCGTGAAAAAGGTTAATTTATGTAAAGCTCCAGCGACCGACCTGTAAAAGCGGCAACAGAACGCCATAGACTTTATAGCGTGTTCACAGTTTAACGCCGCAATGAAAACTGCCGACTAGTGAATTGACGACAGTTGTTGGATTTGTTTGTAAACTTTTGGGTTGCAGTTGTAAAAGTTTATTAGCTTACACAACATGTTTTTACATGTGACAAAAATGTTACGGAGTAGGTAATTACAGGAATAATACAGGGTGAAATCTGGGTCGTGTAGCAAGAAAGAAAAATAAGACTTGCCACTTAATTAGGAACACAACACTGTAGATTAGAGTGCATTAATTTCTATTTTTTTTGCACATACAAAAATAAAATACAAAATAATTTCTTATTTAGGGTCATGGTCACCCTACAACTTGACAAGACAAACATCTAGAATCTCGAAAAGAAAGTAGTGGTAACTTACGATAATTAACTGATAACACTTATCTTCGGTTTTACATTCAGTGTAAAAGCAATTAAAAAGTTTAAAAATAATTTAAAGACTTTATTAAAATTATTTACAAGCACTGGGACGGAGACTCCACAAGCTTTTAACAAATACGATCACAACTTAAACATACTTCAGGAGCTGCTCAAAGTGTGATCTGTTTTGCTGTCGACACAATTCGGCTCGTCCTCTTAGGTTATCTTTTAATCTGCCGAGAGCAAAGTGATTCATTTTCACACTTTCAAATGCTCCAATATCTCGCTGACAAAGCTCTTCGATGGTACACCAATCTTTTGATTTCGCCCCAGAGAAAAAAATCCAAGGGCGTCAGGTCCAGACTACGAGGAGGCCTTGCCACGGGTCCGCCGCCGCCTCGGCCAATCCAACGTCCCGGGGAACTGTTCATCGAGGTAATTGCGTACTCGGTGTTCAAAATGAGCCGGAGCACCATCGTGTTGATAGTGTAGGTTATGCAAGTAATGTTCCGGCACTTCTCGCAGTAATTCAGGCACCACTTTTCTCAACATATCAATCGATAACGTTGGTGAAATAAATCCCGAGCAGTGGTAGCACGACGTGCTTGGTAATAAAACATTACCATGTCAGACCGCTCAACATTTGAAAACGGATATGCCGCGGGCATCTTTCTGCTTAATTATCTTTAAAATTACCAGAATTAATGAACTCAATGTACAATCTTTGAATGATTTTATTTATTTTAAAGTTTTGACTTTGTCATAACAGTGACGGTTGACATTTCTTACTCATCTAATCAGTTGTTTATTAAATAGGTTTTAACAGTAATTGTAAGGTAACCATAATTTGTGTTTTTAACTGGGATACTTAAATTGTTGATTAATTAATGAATAGCTGCAATTATTTAAAAATTAACTTTATACCTAACATCGCGTTAATTTACCGAGTTAAGTACAATAGGTTTGAATCACGACCCAGATTTCGCCCTGTATTTCTGGCTCGATTTTAACTTTTGGATTATATTTTTTTTTAAGATCAATTAAACAAGGGAATATTTTTGGAGTGATGTCAATTGATTTTTCCTCATGGCTTGAGGCTTTCATTGTAAAGGGGCCCACTGATAATACATTCCGCCGGTATCGGCCTGTCAGTTAGAATAAAATTTTTACAGTTCCGAACAACTGCCAGGCCGATACCGTCCAGCGGACTGTTAATCAGTGGGCCCCTTAATATGACACTCAATTACTACTAATGCTTTTAAAAAAACGCACAGCTTCTTTTGTGCAGCGATATGTTTCCTTCGTACATAATAGCGTAGGTACTTGGCAGTAGTTTGGACAGCAAATTACTACTTTATAACATTAGATAATTAAAGAAATTAAGTTATACATACAATAACCGTTTTACGGTGCTAGGTCGTCGAAAAAACTTTTATTACTTAATTAAAAGTAAATGCGTGCCAATAAAAATTAAAAGGTAATGGCATCTAAACATGAAAGAAAAATAAGGAAACTACGGTACTTAAGCAACAACCCAAATCATAATCACTTGTACACCCACTTATTCACGACATTTCCAAATAATAATGTTGTTCAATAAAAGAAAATTTACTACCACTACCGACCCGCCCCGGCTTCGCACGGGTTAATAAATTGACCACCCCTTCCTCAAGAATCACTCTATTGATAGGTGAAAACCGCATGAAAATCTGTTCAGTAGTTTTTGAGTTTATCGAGAACATACACACACAAACAGACGCGGCGAGGCCTTTGTTTTATAAGGTTAGTATTATACTTATTTATTCATATGGTTACCCATTAAATAAATAGGTGAAGTCAAGGTAAAAAATATCAATACCTATAGATAAAGGTTTGTAATAGGTATGTCATAATCTGCTAGCAAAATGTATATTGGGTGTAAAACAAGCAATTCTGAAATTCTGATCCAATTTGGTAGCACAACTTATGTACAATACAAAGTACAGTCGCCATAAGATATATCGGAGCCGCCAAGGTGTTCACAATATCTAAACACGCACTCTAACGCCCTGGCAATAGGGTCGTGTTCAGATATTTGTGAGCGCTCTAGCCGCTCCGATATATCTGATGGTGACCGTGCAACAAGTAAATCCTTCGACGGTAGGTAACAGGTTTCGATTTGTTGGAAAATCCCGTGCATGCGGAATAGAGTTTACTGGAAATTCGAGCACCAGACTGACGACCCACTTCGAACAATGCTTACAAGATGTCATAGAGGCACGATGCCGATCTGTCTGTGTTAGAAGTGACGATTTTGGTTGAAGAAATGTCACTTTTGACACTGACAGTTCGGTATCGTACCGCTGTGACGTCTTATGAGCATTGTTCGAATTGGGCCGTGAGCCCTATATTAGCCAAGTACGACCTCATACAGATCTATGACTGGTCTATGGGCCCGATTCGGATTTTGAAATAGACATCTATTAGATATCTTTTAGACATCACCAAGATAGAATAACGATATGTTTAAGATTTAACCTGTCAAATATTTGCGCGATTCTGGAGATACTCTTGAACGATTTCCACAGGATATGACTTAGAGATCCAATTCACATCTAATAGATATCTTACTCTATCTAACGTTAAAGTGACATTGGTTGCCCGAATTGCGCTGCAAAAGAGAACTAGTTGATATTTAAACTATAACGTATCTAGAATGGATCTAGTACGTGCCGTCTCTTGTGAATATCTTGAAGTTCGAATACGGCAGTATGACGTGTTTACGAAAACTTGCGATCTTATTTGTTACTACTTATTTGGTATAAATTGTAACTTTATTCCGTTTTTATGTTTTCGTACTACCGTATGCTACCGACGTGTACCTAATTCGGTATCACACATTCGATAAAATTAGATAAACCACACTATCGCGATAATAATGTGATGTCGTTGTTTGCCATAAAGTACTTCAACATAAAGGTCAGAGTTGATTGATTTACGTAAACTGTAGTGTGACCAAACGTTTCCTTTTTGATTACAATTAAAGCATAATCGATCGCCTTGGGGACTATCACAATTTTATTATACTCGTACATAAAAACTATTTACAAAAAAAAGAAAACCGACTTCAAAGAGGATGCAATAAAATATTATCCTTTTTTAAGTCTATGCGTTACCAACTGATATGTTTGAAGTCGGTGCCGGTCGGTTAGCGAATATGCCAAGGATAGCTATTTAAGATTTTCACAAATTAGATATTTTCACATTAAAAAGCTGCGCATTACATGTCAAATAATGTTTATTATGTACCTACTCCTATTTATCTTTTTCGGAGGAATATAAAGGCTTATAATTATTTATTTGTTTGCGTAGGTTACGCGCGAGTATGTAACCCGTTTATCTAAACCAGGGGTCGCCAAACTTTATACCATATTGCGCCTCAGAAACTTTCGCGCGGGCCACCGTTGGCGCCGAGGGGGGGTTTGTATCTGGTTGCTGCTGTTACGGCTTGAACCCCTGGACCCTGGCTCCCGCGGGCCGGATTAGAACGCTGTCGGCGGGCCGGATTGAATCGCTTCGCGGGCCGGGGTTGGGAGAGCCCTGATTTGAATAATGTACGCCTAAAAGTTTGCTTAGTCTTTCGCTTGTACTTTACAAACAAGATTAAAGTTAAATTTCCAGTGTGAATTTGAAAGACTAAATGTATTATACATTTTTATTAAATTATTATCTGCATTGTTAAGCTTCATTTATAGAATGTAAAATTGTTTTATATTCGTACTGTGTACAGTGGCTCTCCATTATAATAAATATATACACCGTGTCCAATAAGTTCGAATACAGTTATGATCCTTAATAAAATAAATTTACGCGTAGTTTATGTTATGAAAATTATATTAAATGAAAGCCACATTTATATACAATATTTACAACAAATGTTTTGGAATAACTCCACCTTTAACTTTTTTTACAAGTTTCAAACGTTTCTCAAAAGAGTCACAAGCGGCACGCACCGCATCCATCGGCATATCGTCCCATATTTGCATGATAACCTTTTTAAAATGGCTCAGGTTTGCGACTTTATAATTATTTAGTTTCGAGAGCATGTATGACCATACGAAATAATCTAGTACGTTTAAATCTGGAGAACTTGGTGGCCATTCAGTTTTCGGCAAAAAATCGGTCAAATTAGCCTTGCACCAAGCTTGAACAGCGTTTGCCGTATGCGACGGAGCTCCGTCTTGTTGGAAAACATAATAATCGTCTCCAAACATATTTTTTAAATTTGGGGCAACATTTTTCTCCAAAACCTCCGATTTATAGTATGCCGCATTGATTTTGACGCCTTTATCAATAAAAACTAGAGGCAGTTTGCCCCTCTTACAAAGAGCACCCCAAACCATCACTGATGGTGAGCTCTGGAACCTAGGCACATTCTTTTCATACTCTGGAATGTCTTCTATCCGTGCTGCCCACAACCGGTCATTCTGGGCGTTATGAGGCTGCTCTAACACAAAGAGTTTCTCGTCTGAGAAAACAAATTCGTCACCTGCGTGCCAAGAAAGTATGGTGCTACATCTTTCTACTCTCTTTTTCTTGGTTGCATCTGAAATGCCATGTACTTTTCGTTTTTTATAAGCATGACATCCTAGATCTTTTTTCAATATATTATGTACAGATCCCCTGGAAATTTTCAGATCAGCAGCTAATTTTCTAATAGATCGGTGTTTTTTCCGCCGAATTCGCTCTCTTATAGCCTTTACCACTTTTTCAGTTCTAGCTGAGCGGGGCCGACCGGATCTTTTCCTGTCCTCTGTAGAAGAGATCTCTTTATACCTTTGTATAGTAGTATAAACCAGATTCCGTTTAATTCCATGCGGTTGTAACGCCTTGAATATAGCACATGGCCTGTCGCCTTTAAGGAATTTTCTAATAATTTCTTCACGAACGTACTTCATCGTGTATTCAAGCCAAACTAAAAATTACGTGACTCATGAAATTATAGTACTATGTTTATGTCAATATACTTTTTAAATTAAAATAAGAATTTTATAGCCAGCGATCCGTATGTCTATACAGCAAGTGCTAAAAGTTTGTATTCGAACTTATTGGACACGGTGTAAGACATAATTACACATATTGACTAGGAGTAAGCTCAATAAAGGCTTGTGTTGTGGGTTCTTAGACAACGATATATATATATAGGTATATATACTTAGGAAACACCCTTGACTCAGGAAGAAATAGAGGTATGTATACCCGTCATATCCGATCATCAGAAAAATAATTGCCCTTACCGGGATTTGAAACCAAGACTATCGGCTTCAAATAGGCAGGGTCACTACCAACTAGGCCAGACAGGTCATCCAATACCTTCTTTATTTGGAACTAGACTGACTTGGTTTGGTCCCTGGAATTTATTGATCGCGTTCCTAAAATAAAAGCTTTTAGGATGTAAAGTGAAGAACTAAAAGTAAAGTAAAGTAAACTGTAAACAAGCCACTTTCATCTGGTAGTTTGTGTGTGAATGACGAACGTCTAAATGGGCCGATTATTTGCTATTTGTCCTGTTTCTTCTGTTATTTGGTTAGTTTGAAGAGTTCCTCATTCTGGGCGGAATAAATACGAAATATTTACAGTATAGGTAAGTCCAAGAAAAATCTGCAACGATTTTGATACCATACGCATACGCAATGCAAGTGTTATTTATACGTCATAATTTCATAGAATATTGACGTTTAAAATAACACTTGCACTGTGGGTGCTATCAAAATCGCTGCAGACTGGTCTCGTTCTAACTCTAAAAATATGTCCAAAAAAATGTAAGTTTTGTTTTCGTAGCTTACTTAGAGGAAGATTTATTAGCACATACGGTGAAATTTACCTTATATTGCACAGAATAATGAACCCAATTAATTTGGAATCAACCCAATTATTCACCAAATTATATTAAAATAAAACGAAGCACTTTATCCAGGATGGCTCGCGACCAATATAACCCTATATAAGCCATTGACGTACAAAATATTAATGGATTATTGCGATGCTGCAGCTAAAGCCTGAAAACCAATACGGTTTGTGCTAGTTAATTAAATATCCTTTCAACGTAGGTATTTAAATGTTGTATTAAATAACGCAGTAACAATTTTATTGTGTGATCATTCATTTATGTTTATACTCGTATCATTGATAGAGTTTGAGACCGACCTATTTGAAATAATTATTCCTAGCAAACTATTGATTAAAAATACAATAAGTTCTCCCAATGCTGTAAGAGCAAATGTAAAAGGGCCATGTTTAAAGATTTTACATAATACTTTTTTTAAATGTTTGTGTATAAAAAAATATGCAAACTTACTTTTAAAAAACGGCCCTAGAATCATTGTTAATGCCTCGATTTTGGACATTTGGTGTAGCAACGCAGTCGGCAGCAAAATAACGTCGATGCAGCCCACATGTTAATTGAATGTTTTCATTTTATTGACACAACTCTTGACTTGTATTGATAAAATTATTTTAAGTAGGTATATACACCGCGTTTTTTTTTTATTTCCGTTAATTTCAAGGGTGCATTCCTGAGCTTAAATCAAGTAACTTTCTCAAAGACACAGATATTCTAATTAACTCCATTTCGGAGATAATCAATAATTTATTTTTTTCCTATAAGGCCTCTACAAGCGTGTACACTTGCCTTAGGGCTGGTTTACATATTGATTAGTGTTTAGAATAAGTTCATACATTTGCTACTAAACTTAAGTACAATCTCGGTCGATCGATGTTCGAAATGACATTGATATGTCAAAGATTTCAATTGTTTGGTTGA
The DNA here is from genome assembly GCF_963556715.1 of Cydia fagiglandana. Lineage (NCBI taxonomy): Eukaryota > Metazoa > Arthropoda > Insecta > Lepidoptera > Tortricidae > Cydia > Cydia fagiglandana. The sequence goes on from NC_085938.1 coordinate 14,451,205, forward strand.
GTTAAATGTAATGCCCGTGTTATAACAACGCTATATGCTACATTTAATTACTTTTTAAACTTAATTTTTTTGGAAAAAAAAAACATTTTTTTTTTTAAATTAACTATGCCATTTAGTTATCTTAAATGTACTTAACCATACCCCGAAGTTAACGGAATTCAATAAAAACACGGTGTATTATCAGAATCGTCAACTACCTCTACTAGTGAGTAGACATTCGAATTAGACCCGTTTCACATAAAGCGTCGATGGAATTAAGGCATTTCCTTTACACTACTGATACCGGCAGATCACTAGAGCCTAAAACGAGCATAGCAAATTCGATTCCACATTGCCATGGAGCGTTTGAGCCTCGGGCTGGTTCGATTACTTACGCTTGATCCGCTTAGTTAGGTTTATAATATTACAAATGTTACAGGCGATGTACAAAATAGGTTTGCTTTAGCACATAATATTAAGTAATAGAATTATCAAAAATTTTGGTACCTACAAAATGTAGTGCATAATTGTTTACCATCGTATTGTCACGGAAACATTCGTATTTGCCATGCGACTTCAGTCAATCTCAGTACTTTTTGTACCTACCGAGACTTACCGTAGAGTTTCGTATCTTTGCCTGCGCTACCTATTTTCGCCTAGTTTTACATAAGTTGCCATTAACAAAATGTTTCTAATGTAAGCCTTACATATAACTGCTAACTACAAAGTATTTTTTACGGGTGTCAAGATTCTTCGAACATTCTGCGGCTAACTTCACACAGTTGTCCTTTAGTGAGGTTTTTTCGCGACGTCGACCACACGTTTTTTTAAACCAGTGTTTTAACTTCAGTTTTAAATGGTTATACGGACCCAGTAATGGTATACTTTTTACATGATTATATCCTATAACTATTTCTTTTTCATATGAAACTATTATTTAATGGCTAGCTTACGTTTAGAAGTCACAATTGGATAAAACATTGGTGAGGGTACTTTGCGTCCATCTTGTTGCCAAATTTCGCCTACCCCTAGGGTTGACAAATTTTTTGTACCACATTCATTGGTGGATGACATTACTTGTTCCTAAATTTAAATATTTTCTTATGTTTGGTTATTTTAGTTTACGCTATATGCAAATGTTTACTTCTACTCTTACCGATATTGAATAGGTACCAAATAGGTATTTTTATGTCTCACTTTTTGTAAATAAGGTTGATTTGATGTCGATTACGATAATAACAACAATTTTGCAACAATTAAACAATTTTGTTAAAAATAATTATTTTTTTAACTTATAAACCATTACTCCCCTTTATTTGGCATGTTGGTTAATTTTTGGCAGCCCTAGCTTCATTATAGAAAATGTATGAAAACAACTTCAAACTGTTACCAAACTTCGCCTACTACCCCGTTTTTTAAATATATACCTAGTCTGGTGTAGTTAAGGTTCATAGCATAATAGCACATTCCAAGGAGATACGACTTAACATGTGTAAGTCACAGAAAAGTAAGTATTAGCGGCAAGGCATGCCATAGGCGAAGTTTGGTAAAAATACCCAAACATCGCCTATTGCCTTTGGGGCCATTTATTACCAACTTAACCAATGAAAATCAAAGTTTTAGTGGTGTGTACTGATAGTCAGGAATACTAAAAAACGTTTTTTTCGCCTTAAAGGATTAAAATGCGTTCAAATTTGAGAGATTTTTTGGGAAAAGTGTCAAAACCCAGGCGAAGCTACGAAACTCTACGGTACTGAAATAGCAAGATACGTTCCTACGCGTGTTTCCGTGAAAAGACGATGGAAAATAGTTATAATTTCTGGTAATTATGTGAAGAAATTAGCTGTTCTGTTTTTAACGAATTGATACACTTATTTGAAAAATCTGATAAAATATTATATTTTAGTCGACAGCAGACAAATTGCAACGGCCGAGGTGTTCACAAATATCTGAACATACCTTTGTTATTAAGAATAATTCGTCGGGTGACAAGCAAAAGTCACCAAGTACCACCACAAGTTCATAGCCACAGTGAACAATATTAGTACTAAAAGAAGGTCGATTTTTGTAAAAAAAAATTTGTAATTAGTGACTTTTGCTTGTCATCTCACCTGACGATATTAAGGCCTTAGAGGCATATAGGTACACCTCGCCCGCTCCGCTCTGATGGTAAACCTGTGATGTTTGATTAAAATATTTTTCCATTTCTATTGATCTCCGGTATACATAGTAAATGTAAATAAGAATATTAAATAAATAAATATTTACTTTGTTGCTCATGTTTTTCGAGTTCATTAGGCGTAACAAGCGCGATCCTACTGCAGAAACCTGATTTATGATTTTCGAATGATCATATTTACCCGCACCATGGAAATAACATTCTCAGTGACTCCCTCATTCTACAACTCGATTGCGTACTTTGTGAACCTCGTATCTCGCTGAGCGATATTATTGAACAAGCAGTCTTATCTTTCAAGAGATACGGTTCATTTCGGAATATTATAAAAGGTACATATGAGGTTGAGATAAGTAGCAGTCAGAATGCATTATGTAGGAGTCACTCAGAGTTTCTGCTCCTGAATTATTAAAGCCGTTGAGATTAGGAAAATTGTTAACTCTGAAGCGGGGAAGCTTGACATGCGAAATTAAATTTAAGGCTTTGAAGGATAATTAAATGCCTCTGTATTCACTCCAGTATAACAATTTGTTTTTGGAAGTTAATATCAAATATGAATCAAAGTTTTGCCAAAATTAATATAACCCTTCATATACGAGTAGGTACCTACAATTACAAAAAAATTGGTACCGAATTAATAACCCTGAAATTACTGCATAGTTAAAATCCGAATTATCTGGACGTATTATGGGACAAGACTTAGGGAAGGTTAAGCTTGCATCTCAATGGATATACCTGTTAGGTATACCCAATCATAAGTTCCCAAGTGTGTACCCAATCAAGTTCGAATCCGGCAGATGGCCATTACGCGGGTTTTAACGTTTTACCTCAATAACACTGAATATATTTCCTTGTGAATATTCATGGCATTCGCCCTTGATTAAAACATGTATAAATTCAATATAAAAACTACAATTTTGCGTGAGTCTCGTCTTAACATAGAAAATTATACCTACAAGTATAATGATTTAAATTTCAGATCGTGGCGAAAACCAATATTAAAACACGTTTTTCGTCTAAGTAAATAATCCGAAAATTTTAATGAACTTTCCATGCCATCCCAGCATAGCTGTTATTCAGTTTCAGCTTCAGTAAATCCCAAGTTATCGATTTCCTGTTTCCTGAAGATTCTAAAAGCATAATTTCACTCCATTCATATCCGTTTTATTATTTGGTATAAAAGGGATCGCAAAAATCTAATTTACTCATTTCCGGGATAGAGCTTTGGTTCCGACGAGCCAATAAAGGTCAGGTTCAAATGGCCTACCGTTTGACATTGAAAAATCTATATTTGTGTTCGCCTCTCTATCGTTCTTGCATATTCGAGCGATAGAGAGCAGATAACAAAAGATATACATATAAAGGTATCGAAAAATAATCTAGTCATACAGTATGTAACTGAACGAAAAGCAATTACTCAAACCCGTCAAAACAGTAAACGGCATTTAATCATCAAAAATGTTAAATTATAAAAAAAAACAGAATAAGCAACAACAAAAACATGGCGCTAGTGCAGAGTGGAGGTAGACGGGTTAGGTAGCTCGGTAGGTTAAAATAGCGAAATTTTTCCGCGTTTTCGGGGCTGGTCCACATAATAAAAGTTGCTCAGTATGACCTAAACATTAACGGGTTTGAGTATTTGCTTTTCGTTCAGTTACATACTGTATGTTAAAGCAAACTTAGGTCAGTTGTAAGAATACTTCGTCCTATTATCATCGCCCTAGCGCTGGCTATTTGCCGTGGTTAAGGCTTACCTGTCCCCTGCACGGAAAACTAATAACACAGGCAATAATTTTTACGAAAGTTACTGCCACTGCCACATGACCTTTCAACTCGGACCGAAAATTAGGCTTTATTAGGAGCCGTCCGATTTTATCAGGGTGGCTGCCTTCACGGAAAACCGACTGGTCAAAATGTAAGAAAAATTGTTGTAAATTTAATTAAATGTCATTTGGTAAATAAGTTCGGAAAAAAAAATTGGTGTAAGTCGAAGCGAAGTTTGAACAAGTTAAGGATAGTTACCATTTTGCTTCCGACTATCAGATACATCGGACTAAGAGAAAACTCAATTTCTCATTTGTCCGACAAAACAGATGGTGTTTCCTTTTTTCCTATAATCGGATTGCATGATGTCCCATTTGTATGTTTTTCGAATATTCGAGCTACGTTTTTTCGATCCCTGTTCTAATTGGTACAGGCAATTTGTTCAAAGATAAACAGCCGATATTGTGCCTCGGAAAAATTATCAACGTTTTCACTAACCGTATAAAAAAGTGGGTTTTAGTTTGTTAACCTTTCTTTATTTTCTAAAATGAAAACCCTTTTTTTTAAAAGATAGAGTTTTTTTAATGGAGCCTCTAGCTACGAGTACATGGATTTTCTTGTGAACAGGTTTATATATGTATAATTTAATGCAATTATGTATTAACATGTTTTGGACAGGCTTCTGGTGACCAGAGGGCTGGCCACTATTTCGCCCAGCGTATTAGCATCGTTATACAGCGGGGAAATATGGCCAGCCTTCGGGCACCTTGCCCGTTGACGGCGATCTGGGCCAAGTTTTTTATCTATAGATTTTTAAGTTTTATTATGTTTATAGACCGGTAGATAGTGACACATTTTACTGGGTCATTTGTACCAGTATGGCGGTTCGTCAGGGGTCTAAGTACGTAATGAACGAAATAAAAATGATGGTCATAGCGCTGGTACCGGCGGCCCAATCGCGTGGGCGTTAGTCGAACGTGTCGGATAAAATACGTGTGTCGAACGATTTGTTCCACAAAAATCCTCGTATTATTCGATAGTCCATAAAAAAGAAGTAGACGGTAGCGTAATGCCATACTTCTCCGGTGTGACTTACAGCCCGCCATACTGAGGCGAACACGTTAATTTAAAAAAAACAATTCAATCATTTGTGCCAAGCTAATTTTTGCACAGGTGATTATCGTCGAGCAGCCATTCATGGACATCACCATGCCATACTTTTCGGATGGTTCCAAATGGCCGCCATACCGCCGCAAAGGAGTTAATTTTTTTTTATTGCTAAACGATTTGTACCATCTTGTAATTTTTTTTCAAGACTTTGACCCCTGACGAACCGACATACTGGTACAAATGACCCAGTAAAATGTGTCACTATCTCCCGGTCTATTATTTCTTTCTTTGTTTTTATCAATAAATTAAAAATCATTTGGACAAATCGTTTGTGAATATTGAGTTCTAAAACGACAAAGTTGGCAATGCAGCCCTTAAAGTCAATTTGTGTTTCTAGCATGGCTATAACTTGGTTACCTACGTCAGACTAATACTCGCATATGTCGAAAGCACATTTGCATTACATGCTGACATGTTTTTCTGCTGTTTACGACGTAAAACCTATATTTACAATTTCGCACGGCAATGTCATTAACATTTTGTATTATATTACAGCTATTCTTCAAAAAACATTTTGGGAAAAACGTTTATTGAGAATATTTATTTTTTTATGAGATAATACTGTATACTCAGATACTTATATTTAATAACAAAGTAAATACATTGCCTGACTACAAAAACATGGAATGTGTGTTTAATCGATTCGTTTTTATAGCGCACTTGACATGGGTTACATTTCATTCAACCCACTTTGAATAAGGAGGAATGTTTTAACTAAAAGGGAAAAATACAATTTGCTTGGTAACGGTACTTTTCATTGCATTAACATCGAATCGCTATAAAATAATTATCTACTCAAACCAATCAACCTGGAAGCAAGAAAAATCATTTTGCAAAATTAATTTACCTTCGATCGTTAGCAAGTGAGCTTAAAATGTAGCTCTAAATAAGTTAATTTCACCTAGTTACTAAGTAGTGTTTATACAGTAACGGAAACAATCCAAAGCACACACAGGAACTACACTATTATGTGTATAGCAGAATCCTATATTATTTGTGCAAACGAAACCATGTACTTAATTAGGACGACCAGGGCGTTACCGGAATAGCATACGTGATGAACTTTAACATGCATAATTTAAGACATAGTGCAGTTGTTGGTCGTACTACTCCAACGAAGTACTTGTAGAGAGTGGAAAAATTAAGAACATCTTTATAATTGCTTGTATTTAATAATATAAGGGATAATAATGGAAGTTGGTAAATTAAACCGACACTCAGAATCGTCCGCTTACAATTAGCCTCCAAATTTCTACATTACTCACCTCGTCAGTAATTTACTTTTGTAATAACCTACTTATTTTTTTGGTTAAAAGGTGAATAAATAAAATGCTGGTGTTTTTAATTCTAAATTCTTCTGGGGTGATCGAGTTTAACCCGCGGTTATTATGGGATACCCGATTGTTTTTAACATAATAACGTTGGAGCTTTCTTTCGAGCACTGCAGACAATATAATACTACCTACATAATACAAGTACAGAGAAGAGAACGCTAAAATTCTGTAACATTTAAAAAGTTGACTACAGACTTGCAAAATGATCTCAGAGACTGGGGTAGTTAAATATTCATGGGCATTCTTATTCTCTTTATAAAACCTTTAAGCGACAACTTCATGCAAAAGCTAACTTGAAAAATGTAATATCACTTTTCTGCAAGCGGCATACGCTCGATTATTAAAGTGCTAGTGTAGAAGTTTGTAAACCGATATTACTTTTGCGTTCTATTCTTAAGCAGTAGATTAATTATTTCGTTAACTAGGTATTCGTCCGAATACATTCATAGTTTTTTTTTGATAAGAAAAAAATGAAAAATGTAATTAAGACGAACTAAATTTGTTCAGAACGAATGACACCAGATTTCTTGTAAATTGTGATGTTTGTGTAAATAAGCGTTAAGGCCGCAAAATTATTTGACACTATCTTATTTGTGTAGAGCCTTAGGAGCGTGTCACAAATTTTTGCGGTCTTCGAAGAGTAACATATTATTGCAGGTCACTGTAGTTATAAAGCGACAGATTGAGATATATTTGCTGCTTGGAACCATCATGTAAACTTACGCTCAGTGGCGCCCTCAATACATATCTACTATTTCTTGTCGGACTGTAAGTACAAACCAACATTTATCGTAATAACATGTTGCCCTTTTGTTACTAAAGCGTCTATTTCTGGGCTGGGTCGATATCAATGTCTATTCGAAATTCTACATTAGTGGCATCGTTATTTCCGTCATTTAGGTCGGTACCTATTTAAAATGTTACAACGACACAAAAATAATATTAATATAAAGGTGAATGTATTTTCTGCATAGTACTTTTTAACAGGGCGGCTTTATGGAACTAGGCTTTTTAATTTAGGGCTCATTTAGACGATGTGAAAACTCGTATGCGAGTTTCATTACATTTTAGGTTTTTGATCGGTTGGTTGAATTGGACGTAACCAACAGTTCGCAATGTAATTAAAATCGCATGCGAGTTCGCGCGCCGTCTAAATCAGCCCTTAGGTTTTATTATTATTAGACTGTACCTTAGTGAGTTGGTCATCAGCCTTCGCCAGAATGACCTCGCATCCTTCACGGTGCGCGAACAGTTTCCTGGCCTGCACCTTCATATGGAACGTGCGGTCAACCAGCGGCGCGGCGACGTTGCGCTCCAGCGCTGTTGCCGCGTTGTTGTTGGCTATCACGTCTGCTTCCACTTCTTGCAGTAGCGTTTCCCATGTGTGGAAGAGAGATGACGGACATGATGCTCTGCGGACAATAGTGTTGGTTGGTGAAAGATGGTTGGAACTGTCGGCTCAGGGCGGTCTCGCCATACATCAAAAATATTTTTTGTTTATATGTGTGCGCGGCACGTCTGTACACGCGTCATTGTGTATGGGTGGGTAAGTAAGTCGTTTTACTGAGAGGATGCCAGAAGACCGCCAGATTAATGTCGTGGCCAGTCGCGGGGCGAGGTAATGCGAGTCGGGGCGGGGCGGTGCGTGGCCGTTCTGTATGATAATACTATTAAGTACTTATTCTATGCTGTCCGTCATATGGGGAAGAACAAGTCGTGTTTTTCTTTAGTTGCGCGATGGCAGCCTGGACAATCCCCAATACTTAACGTCTTAAATAAATATTATGACTACAACTTATTATAAGACACCTGTAAGTAATGTGCCGAGCTACTTAACTAACAATTGAATTGATGTCAAGTCAAAAATTAACCGCGCCTCGTTTGTATTCGCGTGACAAGACAAATAAATAATTAAAGACATGTCAAAATATAACTTTATCATTTGAATACCTACTTATATTCAAAATTACGTACGTTTATATTTAGATATTTAAAGGAGTAGGAAAACTTTTGTTGCTTTCTATTATTGACTGTGTCTTAACTTAACTTTGTGTAAAACACTCTGTAGACCATTCAAGAACATAAAATAAATACAAGACAATCGGGTACTAAAATGATTCAAGAAGTAGGTACCTATATAAAGTGTAAGTACAAGTACCTGTTTTGAATGTTGTCGAAATACATTGTGTGATGAATCAAAGTCCTTCGTACAATCAATTACTTTTATTTTACTCCAACTTCTTACTTCAACACTCTTTGACAATATTTAGTTAACAAGCCGTACCCTTCGTGCTACATGTTACTGGTTCAAGCGCCAAGCGAGAATGATCCCTCCATCCCATGGTAAGTTACATTTTATACTTTTCCCTCATTAGAATTGGCGGGTAGGAGAGTAGGGTCATTTTCGCGACTACCCACAGATTAATTAACAAATATTCGGGTAAACACAAATCACATTTTTAATCACTACCCACTGAATGCCATAAGTTTAACATAACTCACGCAAAATAATTATAATTTATTCTTGAAATCTTATGAAATATCACACTCGGCCATCCGACTGCGTGCTACCTCCGGTGCACGATCAACAATAATATCACACTCGGCCGTGTTGCCTATTGCCTTTTCAATCCTATTTTAGTTAAAAGTAGTCTATTTATACAATACCAATACTCTTCATTGTAATCATTGTACACCAGAATACAATAAAATAATACAAAGAATTACAGCAACTTAAGTAGAGGTAAACTTCAAATTATTTAATTTACTCATGGTAGCAGGTATTGCAGATGTAAACGGTATTTATTCTTCAGACTAGTATTATTGTTACATAAAAAGGGATATTTAAATACCTACTTATACTACTAATCATGTAAAGGTTCACGAAATACATCGTCCACACTGTCAAACCCTTTACTTTTACTAAAATTTACATCCCCATACGATAAGTTATTTTACCTAATTACACGCAGGGTTATAGACACATTATTATCGGCACGTGCTTATAGAATATAAGCCCAAATTTCATTGCATTGATTTTAGTACTGTAACATACTTATTTTCAATTAAGTTCTACTTATAACAAACATGACGCGAGCAATAAAATTTTGCCTGATATAAGAAGAAAGAAACAACTTCCACAGCATGAGCGATAATAATTGACATTAATAATCGAATTTTTAGACCTTCCATAGTAAATGTAGGAACTGTTTATGGAAATAATATTTTGGGGAAGCTACGTGATTACATTAACGGCTTAATCAGGTTTGTAATTAACAGATGCAATTATCTAATGATTTTTTTCTCTGAAATCAGATGTTTCTTTTTCAAATTACAATACTTTAGTTACAAACTTGATGACGTCCTCCACTGTAAGTCCCTCTTGAGCGTCGCCTTCTTCGTACTGGTCATCTGAGAGAGGCCCCGTCGTCAGCGCCTACTGTGGTGACGACATCTGTCTTCAGGCCCCTCACGCTCGGCTGTCGCAGTCCACAGCGTCCTCTGTGGTAGATTCACCGTCGCTGACTTTCAGCGTCTACCGCTCGCGACTCTGCATCCGTCGTGCTCGTGACGACAGTCTAGGTGATCTCGGGTGTCAATATCGGAATCCATTTTACCCTGTAATTAAATTTCAGTGCGCTGCATGATTGGTTGTTAAACTTTGTTATCACCCTACGCCAGCGAGTTGTTAAACTCTTTAAACTCAAAATAAACTGTTTAACTCAAAATAAAACTCTATTAACTCAAAATAAAACTCTATTAACTCAAAATAAAATTCTTTAAACTGTTTAACTCAAAATAAAACTCTTTAAACTGTTTAACTCAAAATAAAACTATACTGTTTTAACTCAAAACAAACCGTTTAACTCAAAACACACAGTTTAACTCAAAACAAACAGTCCATTTCAAAACAAACAGTTTAACTCAAAACAAACAGTTTAACTCAAAACAAACAGTTTAACTCAAAATAAACAGTTTAACTCAAAATAAACTGTTTAACTCAAAACAAACAGTTTAACTCAAAACAAACAGTTTAACCCAAAACAAACTCTTTAACTCAAAACAAACTCCTTAACTCAAAACAAACTCTTTAGCTCAAAACAAACTCTAACTCAAAACGAACTCTCTAACTCAAAACGAACTCTGTAACTCAAAACGAACTCTGTAACTCAAAACGAACTCTGTAACTCAAAACGAACTCTCTAACTCAAAACGAATTCTCTAACTTAAAACGAACTCTTTAACTCAAAACGAACTCTTTAACTCAAAACGAACTCTTTAACTCGAAACGAACTCTTTAACTCGAAACGAACTCTTTAACTCGAAACTAACTCTTTAACTCAAAACTAGCTCTTTAACTCAAAACTAACTCTTTAACTCAAAACTAACTCAAACTCAAAACTAACTCAAACTCAAAACTAACTCAAACTCAAAACTAACTCAAACTCAAAACTAACTCAAACTCAAAACTAACTCTTGAACTCAAAACTAACTCTTTAATTCAAAACTAACTCTTTAACTCAAAACTAACTCTAACTCAAAACTAACTCTTTAACTCAAAACTAACTCTTTAACTCAAAACTAACTCTTTAACTCAATTAACTCTTTAACTCAATTAACTCTTTAACTCAATTAACTCTTTAACTCAATTAACTCTTTAACTCAATTAACTCTTTAACTCAATTAACTCTTTAACTCAATTAACTCTTTAACTCAATTAACTCTTTAACTCAATTAACTCTTTAACTCAATTAACTCTTTAACTCCATTAACTCTTTAACTCAATTAACTCTTTAACTCGATCCAACTCTTTAACTCGATCCAACTCTTTAACTCGATCCAACTATTTAGGTCGATCCAACTCTAACTCGATTCAGCTCTCTAACTCGATTCAGCTCTCTAACTCGATTCAGCTCTCTAACTCGATTCAGCTCTCTAACTCGATTCAGCTCTCTAACTCGATTCAACTCTCTAAGTCGATTCAACTCTCTAACTTAATTCAACTCTCTAACTCAATTCAACCCTCTAACTCAATTCAAGTCTCTAACTCAATTCAAGTCTCTAACTCAATTCAAGTCTCTAACTCAATTCAAGTCTCTAACTCAATTCAACTCTCTAACTCAATTCAACTCTCTAACTCAATTCAACTCTCTAACTCAATTCAACCCTCTAACTCAATTCAACTCTCTAACTCAATTCAACTCTTTAACTCAATTCAACTCTTTAACTTAATTCATCTTTAACTCTTTACTCTTTAACTCTTCAGATCCTAACTCTGACTTTCGACCACATCTATAGACTCTCTGGCAGCACACTACGTGGCCACACTCATAAACAGCACAGCTTCATGGCTGTAGACTCTAGCAGCACACTACATAGCCGCACTCATAAACAACACATCTACATGGCCGTAGACTTTAGCAGCACACTACATGGCCGCACTCATAAACAGCACATCTACTTGACTGTAGACTCCAGCAGCACACTACATGGCCGCACTCATAAACAACACATCTACTTGGCTGTAGACTCCAGCAGCACACTACATGGCCGCACTCATAAACAACACATCTACATGGCTGTAGACTCGAGCAGCACACCTACATGGCCTCGCCCATGAACAGCACATCTACATGACTATCGACTTTCTAGCTGCGCACTACATAACCGCACTCATAAACAGCACATCTACATGGCTGTGGACTTTCTGGTAGCACACCTAATAGATGGCTGCACTCATAAACAGATGCACTCCTAAACAGCTCGCCTACATGGCTCAAAATAATTCAACTAAAAAATCAAAGCGATCACACATAACTGGCTCATTAGACGTTGGGTCTAGCTATAACATACCACCTCCAAACAAACCTAAATGGTACCCGTAATATAGTAGTCTTAATATCCATTTGCAGTGAACTCAATAACAGATCTCATGTGGTTTGTTTGTCCTGTACCCAATGATACTATCAAAAACATATATATTCAAACCACTAATCATAGGATCAAGCTCTTGTGTACGTAGTATAATATTAAATATATGTAGGTAATAACGTGGCAACTAGATCGTTCTTCCCGTACTCAGGTAATGGAACATCGGGTCCACGAGCAACATAGCACTTGTTATAGGGTACCGCCTATATGATATGTTACGATATATAGCTTCCCCATAGTTCAACAATTTATCAATCAGCGCCCGAGTTCTCATATTTAATAAAGCAGGAGCGATAACGGACCGCGCGCGTCGTGTGCATACCCCGCCATCAACTCAATATTCATTCAGCCGGTGACCGAAACAATAAAAATTATAAAACAACTCAAAAAATAAAATAAAAATAGTCTTGGAGTCGATGAAATCCCGCCCGTTCTTGTAAAGTTAGCACAGCCACTGACAAAACTGATTAACCAGTCATTTAATCAAGGAATATTCCCGGACTTACTTAATATCCATGAAATATCCATTATTAAACCCATATTTACAAACGGTGACGTAATCCATCCAAACCAATATCGACCTATCGCACTCTTACCCGATTTTATCTTAATAAATGGAGTCTAACACAACTTTTTCGTAAAGTACAGTATTTTATCATTTACATTTTATTAATACATACAGAACATCTTAGGTCATAAAGACAACAGAACACATAGTTTAGGATTTTTGGTGGACATGACAAAAGCGTATAAAAAAGTATCACACGAAATCTTACTCTGTAAATTGTACGGGATGGGAATACGCGGCACTCTGTATATTTGGTTCAAATCAAATCGTACCTCTGAGACCGTAAACAATGCGTACAAGTAGAACACTTAGATAAGGACCGCGAGGAACTAAAGACCGTGACATCAAAATCGCGTCATATTGTTTATTCCATTATGTCAATATTTCAGGGAAGCGCTTGTGGATGCCTACTATTTCTTGACCTGCCAAAGATACTTAACACAGACACAACCTGCGTTATGTTTGCTGACGAAGCCTTTCTTCAAGATCATGGACTAACACTTTGTAATTCAGTGCAGACTGACATAAAGGAATCAAAAAGTGACACAACATTCAACAAAAACTGAAATAATTACTTCTAGAACACGCTTATTACTCAATTGACGAATCTATATTATCTATGCAAAACGATTATTGATTCCAACACATCGTATTGAATAGGGTTCTAAGTCCTAACAGTTACCTCCCATTATTAATTACTTATTTACCTACTATAACATTTTCACTTATTATAATTAATAATTTTACTTGTAAAAATTGAATGACATGAAAAATTTACCAATAAAAATCTGTATAACAAAGACATTAGGGTCTGACCCGTCTGACTATGATGGTACACCACCTACATGGTGACTACACTGTTAATGACAACGTGTCATTAACCTAATGGAGCCCTTTATTCATTTCAGAAACCAATCAAAGGCGTTATCATGTATGACTTTACTTATTAGATAATTTAGCTCATACTATTTATTAGAATAGATTAAGATCAGTATTCGAAACTCACGTATATATTCAATATGCATGATGTAAATACTTTCATTTTAACGACAGCAAGTATTTAAACTAAATCTGCATGAAAACAGAGCACTTCACGCTGTATGTTTCTTCACAATATGGGCTATTTAAATTTAAAACCACTCTGTTAAATGAAATTGTTCCTTTAATGACAATAAACTTACCTACTTGCCTATAACCGTACACGTACAATTATACATGTTTGTATCTTAATTGCTAATGGATTCATTAAATATTTATCCAAATCGTATCCAATTTCACTATAATCGCGATCACGTATCGTATATGCCTATGCTCGGCTAAACATCGATATTACACAAAATAACACTCTAAAAAATGAAGACCAACTAAGAGCAGTTTTCTCTTCGTTGACGTTAAGTTAATTACAACAATAACGATCTTATATAAATCAAAGAAAGCTGATTACTTAAAACAATAAGTGTATCTGTGATTGAACTAATAAAGTAGGTATGTTATTAATCCTAACAATTGTATACTTTGCATCTATTATTAACTTGTTGGCATAATTATGTAACGTAGGTTAATTCAATCCTTAACAATTTAATTAAAACAGATAAATATGTTAATAGGTATGAACATTTTAATAGTTTTTTTGATTATTTTGTCTTTGTTGATTTACATAAGATTTGCTAGTTGAATCAACTAAACATATAATTTATTTAGAACAACGAAGATAAAACACTCAATCCCATTATGATCAAGTTATTGTATTGATTACGAAACTAATATTCCATTCTACTAAGAATTATTTGTTACATCGATTTTCTTAATAATTAAATTAAATAATCGGTTAATCCGATCAATCAAGAGATAAGTAGGGGGATCGCCTGTACACCCGCTCTCCGCCCCGCCCGCGCCCCTCTCGTGGCGCGTGCGACCGAGCAGTCAGTCTCTGTAGCACGCAGTTGCGTTAAGCTCATTCAATTACTTATTCCTCTGGAAAAACCTGGTGTGTACAAAGTTGATTGCAGTTGTGGTAGTTCGTACAGTGGGCATACCAAACGCACTATTGCCTGCAGAATTAAAGACCACATCGCTGCGGTCAAGAACAACGACGCTCACAAGTCAGCTATTGCTCAGTGTCACCTTGAGTCGAGTATAAGTCACTGGATCGAGCTGCATAGTCCCAAGGTAATTTCGACAGCACGCCACTATATACCAAGATTGGTAAGAGAAGCCTTAATTCACAAATACAATCGTGAAGATGGGTTTTTAAACTGTCAAATGTGTGGAATCTTGTGATTTGTTTGACTAAAAAACAACCAGTGACATCCGAATCAAACTCGCGTAGTGACACTGTGAGTGTAGTGTGCTTGGATAGACCAACAAGTGTGAACGTGATTGGACCAACGAGTGTTAACCCCTCGTATGCTTAGACACGGATCCGTGCGCGTGAATTTAAATGCAAAACGTTTACTTTCAAAATGATTAAATGAATAAATAACATCTTATTATAATATTTTTTTGTTTTATTCATTTACCCCCTTTTTATAAAACTCTACGGGCTTGATTTAGTTTAATTATGTTTTATCCCTTTCTTTGTTGTTATATTTTATTTACTACTTATTCGTTTAAATTTTATACATTTTCTTTGTGCTAGTTTTTATACGCGCCGTGCTGAATAAATGCTGGTCCTCGTACTCGCATTATACTCAAGGCATTAGTCTTAAATACTAAGTAGGTAATACAGATTACAGATTTATTTCAGATCTTTTTGAGGATCGGCCTAGGCCGATATGGCTTCACATTTCACAAGCACGCCTCCTCCCGTGTTTGTAAAGCTAAACCGGTCTAAGCCGATCGCCAAAAAGATCTGAAATAAATGTATAATGTATATTTTAGTATTTAAGACTAATTCCTTGAGAATAATAACGAGGACCACCAGCATTATTCAGCACGGCGCGTATAAAAACTAGAGATCTGAAAGAAATGTTTTAGTAAATGCGACAAAGTAAGTCATAGTACAATTGAACAAGAATGGTATTGTACTAAACAAGCTTCATAGTTGAAATGATTAAACAATTAAGATTCAAATTGAACCATATCTTAGTTCAGGCTAATAAGATGCATAAGTCGATGTAATCATGTTCTTAGTTGAACTTATTTAGGTCAAATAGTTAATACAGTAATTCTTCATGTTAACATTGATTTACATCTTAGTTGAAATGATTAAACAATTAAGATTCAAATTGACCAATATCTTAGTTCAGGCTAATACGCCATAAGTCGGTGTAATCATGTTCTTAGTTGAACTTATTTGGGTCAAATAGTTAATACAGTAATTCTTCATGTTAACATTGATTTACATCTTAGTTAAACTAACTTGTTTGTTTTCATTATCAAGCCCTTAGTTGATCTTACTAGGATCAATTAGTTAGCATAATTATTTTTCGTGTAAATATTGAACAAGATCTCAATTGGTTCAGTTACCTAACAATAGTAATAGCAATCAGAATTACCTTGTTTGATGTGTTTAAGTTCTTGTTAGGCTCGTATGGAATCAAGATGCTTGATTACGGCCATCAAGATATTGATAGGGCCAACCAAATTTTTTTTAGAGTGAAGTGTTCCGTAAACAAAGTTTTGTACGGAACACTAAAAATAACATACTACTACACTGTACACACTAATCGTAAGTAAGTATTCAAATTCTAAGACAACTTGTAACCACGGTCTTATCTTAAACATGGCTCTTGTAAAAAAAATAAGGTTAACTCGCTCAATACCTGTACCGATTTTGATTACCAGCAGAATTCTAAATTATGTAATAAGTCTGCATTCGTTACTTCAACTTGACCATGATCGCGAATCTACATGTATTCTTAATCAGGTTTTGAGGTTACAAGCATTGCAACTTAAAACTTACTACCATAACGTCTGAGTATATAAAATATGTATATGTATACTAGGTACTCACACGTTCTAGTCCTTTTATGGGCGCCGTTGATCCCACTTCTGACTTGTGATGAATCAAAGTCCTTCGTACAATCAATTACTTTTATTTTACTCCAACTTCTTACTTCAACACTCTTTGACAATATTTAGTTAACAAGCCGTACCCTTCGTGCTACATGTTACTGGTTCAAGCGCCAAGCGAGAATGATCCCTCCATCCCATGGTAAGTTACATTTTATACTTTTCCCTCATTAGAATTGGCGGGTAGGAGAGTAGGGTCATTTTCGCGACTACCCACAGATTAATTAACAAATATTCGGGTAAACACAAATCACATTTTTAATCACTACCCACTGAATGCCATAAGTTTAACATAACTCACGCAAAATAATTATAATTTATTCTTGAAATCTTATGAAATATCACACTTGTTAAAAGGTCGTGTAATAATATTAATGGCAAGTATAAACAAAGAGCACTTAGCGATGCTAATAATAATTAATGATAATATAATTGGCGGCTGGTTGCAATATGACGCTATTGTCCATTAAAATTCACCCGATCCATTGAAATTATACACACGGCGCAGATCATATTTGAATAAAAAGTGAAACCACGTCGACCATCAAGCTTTTCTTATCATAAATTTAAGAGGTCAACTCTAGTCGGTAAATTATATTTAAAATCGTTTTTCCACTACTGTTTCGAACTGGCATTACATTGGACCGATTTTTTTATTGATCCACAAATACCTCTATCTTTCCCATCTGTTTTATCCTTGCTTCTAAAATATTCTTATGATTTTAATTAAGTAAATATTGTTGTTGTACTCAGTAAGTCTCACCTATATCTCTTTTTCCGTTTACCTACTAAGTATTAATTATCAACAAACATTTATTTAAGCAATAAGTATTTAAAAAAACCGGGCAAGTGCGAGTCGGACTCGCGCACGAAGGGTTCCGTACCATAATGCAAAAAAAAACAAAAAGAAAACGGTCACCCATCCAAGTACTGACCCCTCCCGACGTTGCTTAACTTTGGTCAAAAATCACGTTTGTTGTATGGGAGCCCCATTTAAATCTTTATTTTATTCTGTTTTTAGTATTTGTTGTTATAGCGGCAACAGAAATACATCATCTGTGAAAATTTCAACTGTCTAGCTATCACGGTTCGTGAGATACAGCCTGGTGACAGACGGACGGACGGACGGACGGACGGACGGACGGACGGACGGACGGACAGCGAAGTCTTAGTAATAGGGTCCCGTTTTACCCTTTGGGTACGGAACCCTAAAAATACTCTAATGTTAAATTTAATAATGTCGTGATTTTGTATTACAGTATCTATAACGATGGAGATTTTTATCTCTGACTTTAGTGCAAATTATATGCAGACAACTTTATTTAATTAATACCTCATTAACTCTCATTAATGCATGGAAATAAAGCATTTAAATGGTTTGCATAGCTAACATTTTAGTACTTTTAGATATCATGGCGGTCATCCTATGTAGCCACTGAAGAAAGTCAGTAAGTACCGTCAGAGATATATAACTCCGTATAAGATAAATAAAGTCTAAGATAAAAAGATAAAGATAAAAGATAAAAAATAGTTTATTCAAGTAGGCATATTACAATGCGCTTATGAACGTCAAATAAACCTTTACCGGCTCCAACCGTACACCTCTGCCCCGAGAAGATTTAAATCCCCCCTCAATTGGAGGAGGGTATCCCAATATGGGACCGGCAACAAACTCGGCGGGACACATCTTTTCAAAACATTATTACATCTTATAATTAACATGCATTACGAGTAATTAATACAATTTAAATTACTATAGAATTCATGCAATTATACTCAGTGAGTACATAACTTTATAGAATTTGATATAAAAAATAAACATATATGCACATGAAATCACAAATACGTAGCTCTTTCAGAAAACAAATCAAATCTTACAAAAGGAAAAGAAAATAAAATCAATAAAAGAAATGAGAATACATATTATATGAATCTAACTGATTGTTATGAGATGCTTTCATACAATTTGATGTGCTTTCTTACCTGAGCTGAGTCACCTTTAACTCTACACATAATACAATGTTTTTAATTGCTACTTGTCGTTATTACAGTTTCTGGTTTGGACCATGCATGTTTGTCTGTCAAGTAGTCCTCGACTCTGTAATAAGCCTTCAACATCAATGACTTTTTTAAGTAATTCTTAAGAGCTGGAAAGGGTAATCTTAAAGCATCCTCAGGTAACTTGTTATAAAAATGAATGCATTGCCCAACGAATGACTTCTGTACTTTACGAACACGAAACTTTCTGATAGCAAGCTTATTTTTATTTCTAGTATTATAGTTATGGACATCAGAATTCTTAGTGAAGGAGTCTAGATTCTTAACAACATAAATAATACTATCATATATGTATTGGGAAGCTACAGTTAAAATATTAATTTCTTTAAAAAGTTCTCTTAATGATTCACGCACCCTTAAATTATATATAGAAGAAAAAAACGTGCCTCGGACGGCCAAGGAAAAGTCATTCTCGAATAGATGGCGCCATTACCTTTGGCCTATTCTCGGCTAGATGGCGTTAACGACACCGTTTGGTATTTAACAATTTTAACACATACATATCAGTGACAGAACATGGGTCAGTATGGAACAATAAAAATTAAGAATCATTTATCCGTAAACATATTTTGATTATTTTGTACATTTTCAATTTTATTTTAAGTTTTAATCGTGTGTCGATAGATGGCAGTAAATGTACCGTGACTACAAAATTGACAATGACAGGACCCCTCTATACTATCTATAGGCCAAGCAATAAGAAGTTATAGAGGGAAATGCTAGGAACACAATTTTTGACTACGTAACTTTGTTTGGACTAGTTAGGAGGTGAACATATCAAAAGTCCCCGGCCGTAGCCGCGGTGCTGGAGGGTAGAGGGGGGAAAGAAGGTCTCATTTTTCGGTTTTTCACTTATATCTTGGAAATTTTGCGTCTTAGCGACATGACCACTAAGACAAACCAAAAGCTGATAAAATTTGTTACAAGTTTTATTCAGTCAAGTTTTTCGATATCTTGAATAGTTTTTGAGATATCCGCTCTTGAAAGTTTATTTAGGGCTTTCAATTTTATCTTGATATCTACATTAGTGACGCTGCTAGACCGTGTTTGGTATCATTTTCGTATAAATCGGGGGTGCTGAATTCAGTTTTGGTATCACATTGACACCATTCCTAAGAAAAAACATATAAACTTTAAACAAATACCTTTTTTTTTAATTCCTCTTCACGCTTAAACCGCTCAACCGATTTAATTGAAATTTGGTATACAGATATTTCGAATCCCAAGACAGGACATAAGATACTTTTTATCTCAATAATCATCCTTTAAAGTTGTGAAATGGAGTATGGGGGGAATTCAACTTCGTCGACGAAACTGAATTCCTGAGGTTAATACTGCTCAAGGTAAGGTTTGAAGTCATGTTTGGTATTACTTTCATCTAAATCACAGATGTATTCCGTCCTAAATTTCATCTAAACCGGTTCAGCGGTTATTGACTCCCCATACAAACTTCCACCCCACTTTTCACACCCTCAAAAGATGCTTTTGGTTTTAAAAACTATCCTATGTCGTGTATCGAGATTTAAACTATTTCTATACCAAATTTCAACGAAATTGGTTCAGCGGTTTAAGCGTGAAGAGGGATTTAAAAAAATAATTATTTTTAAATTTTTGTTTTACTTCGGAATGGTGTCAATGTGATACCATAAATGAATTCAGCACCCCCGATTTATACGAAAATGATACTAAACATGGCCTAACAGCTTCACTGACGTAGATATCAAGATAAAATTAAAATCCCTAAATAAACTTTCAAGAGCGGGTATCTCAAAAACTATTCATGATATCAAAAAACTTGACAGGATAAAACTTGTAACTAATTTTATCAGCTTTCGGTTTGTCTTAGTAGTCATGTCGCTAAGACGCAAAGTTTCCAAGATATCAATGAAAAACCGAAAAATTCGACCTTCTTACCCCCCTCTACCCCCCAGCAGCGGGGCTACAGCCGGGGACTTTTGATATGTTCACCTCCTAACTAGTCCAAACAAAGTTACGGAGTCAAAAATTGTGTTCCTAGCATTTCCCTCTACAACGTTTTTTGAGCATTCATTTCTTGACCTACTATTCTTTTTGGTACCGTAAAGAGGGGTTAAACTTTTATCAATATCAGATAACCTGTAATAGGTAATATAGTGTCTTCTGGCTTTTGACACGGGCCCTGACACCGACGTACAGCGGTTAAGTGGGTGGACTGTTGAAACGGGGTCACAGCGATATCATATCACCGATTTAGGGCATAGGACATCGACATGTTCAATAAAATTATCGTTTTTTTATCATGAAATTATAGCTGCATATATAGTGCTACTACGACTGTAAAGGGTTCCGCAGATGGTCTAGAACGCAAAATGACTAGTGTGTTGTTTTGCCTAAATCGCAATTAGTCTACATCGCAAACGGTCTAGAAAGCAAAATGCCCGAATTATTTTTTCCGTTTTATCTTAACTTTATAGCGATGTCCTATTCTTTGCTGTTTGCCCTTCGGCTATTTGAAGATACCTAACGAACCTAACCTACCTATGTAAAATGTGGTGACATAAAAAGTGGGCATGTTGCGTTCTAGACCGTTTGCGATGTAGACTAATTGCGATTTAGGCAACCCAAAACCCAACACACTAGTCATTTTGCGTTCTAGACCATCTGATGTATCTCTTACGTATTAAAGATAAATACGAGTAAATATTTGAAATTACTTGGATGACATATTTAGGCTATAATAATTATAAGTGCACCAATTTCACGAACGAGTAGATATAACAATATATCTATCCTACTGGCGAAGGACCGATATACTTCCTTTTTGCGATTGTGTAGAAGTAGTACATGTGTTTGTATAGTCTATTGTGCAGCTCATCCAGCAGCATAAATCGCTTCATGTAGTTTTTCCCGATCAATCATTACATTGGCTGCCACAAGACTTTTTTTGTAAATATCACAATGCACAGCCCGCTTACTGGTAAGTGAACACCGTATATGAAGCCCTGCAACACCAATTTGCTACATAACTGTTATTAAGTCTATAAAAAGTGGAATTTTTAAATTTAAAAAGCTGTCGCGAATAAGTATCTCGATTAAGCAAATTCTAAGTACCTATTTAGGTACTGTCACCTGCAATAATATGTTACACAACGGAGGCCGCAAAAATATCTGACACGATCTTATATGTTGAGCCATAAGAGCGTGTCACATATTTTTGCGGCCATCGAAGAGTAACATATTATTGCAGGTGACTGTACATGCATGGATGAATGATATATGAGATCAAATATAAATATGCGAATCGGACATGTTTCAATAGTTAGAAAAGTGACTTTGATTTGAAAACACGAGATGTTGGGTAGCTATGGCTCAATTTTATTAATAGGTTGCGCGATGCCATATGCTACATATTATAAATGTGTATTGTTTATTGTAGTCTGTACATTGTTGTATTCAGGTCACGAAATAATGCAGAACCTACTGAATTAAGATGATTTCACTGAACCAAACAAAGCTTATTGGAGTGCTCTACTGCTCTGTATAGACTTTAATTAATTTAAATGCATTCAGCAGCGGTTAAACGGACTGCGAGGATTTGCCGGGTGAGTTATATAAATACGTAGCCGGAGGCCTATGGGCTCGATTCAGATTTTGAAATAGACATCTATTAGATATCTTTTAGACATCACCAAGATACGATAACGATATGTTTAAGATCTAGCCTGTCAAATTTGACATTTGCGCGATTCTGGAGATACTCTTGAACGATTTCCACAGGATATTACTTAGAGATCCAATTCACATCTAATAGATATCTTACTCTATCTAACTTAAAAGTGACATTGGTTGCCCGCATTGCGCTGCAAAAGAGAACTAGTTGATATCTAAACTATAACGTATCTAGAATGGATCTAGTACGTGTCGTCTCTTATGAATATCTTGAAGTTCGAATACGGCAGTATGTGTCTACAAAGTTATGTTTATACATTTGAACATAGAAACGTTTGTGCCATAAATCAATAGAGGTTAGAGAAAGTTAGGTTAAAAGATAAACGATATATATTTATGTATAACATACTTTTAGTAAAGTAGTCAAATTATAAGGTAAACAGCTCACCTTCGACGACCTTTGAGAATTACAGCAGCGTATTTTAAAGACAGAAGAAATTTTAGCAGAAAATAAAATATGTTACCAAGATTTGAACCTGGGACCTCCCGCTTCACGCCTGCCATGCCTGATTCGCGGCGTAATTTCATCCTTCAAAGTTTCATGTAGTATAAACAAAAACATAATTCAAAGTTTGTTGTAAACCTACATGAAACATATAAACTCTTTAAGTATAACAAGAAAAGTCTACAAAGGGATGACAAAATGCGAGTGGAATCAAAGTTTGTTCTTTACTTCATTTTCATAGGAGCTCTTCGAAGAAAATTAACTTGATAAGACGGTATTTATTTTGTATAAATTAATAACGTACCTTAACATATCTGCATGCGTATTATGGATCGCTTTATCCAGCTTTGTGTTGATAAAATAACAGTCACTTTTTAACTCCGCGAGATAGAAAGAGACGGACACCGTTTTATCACTTAGACATACTCGTAAACGACCATCATATCCGTACTGGAATCGCCTATGTATGAGTAAGGTATAAAAAAAGTTATTTACATTTTAAATTGACACATGTCCTGTTATTCATAGGATCGACTTGTAGGGTTAAAACATAGGTACTAATTTTTGCACTAATTTTCAACAAACTGTATTTCTCAAAAACGGCTAGAAATATTAACGTAATTAATAGCAGGCGTGGCTCAGTCCGCGATTTCGTCGCTTTGCTATAGGTAGCTAAAAGTACATCCGTTCGACCCCAATTTTGGGGTTTGCCATAAGCCGCGCGTGGCGCTGTCGCCACCTAGCGGCCATATCTGTGCTGATCGTGACAGACGCGTTTTGTTAGAGAGTGAGTCTTCTGTACAAAGTAGTCCAAACCATTCCCCGTTTGCATAAAAGTCCCTCGTTCTGTTCCACCCGATACCTATGAAGAGCTTCTGCCCGCAACTTCATCTACATAGAATAATAATAATGATAGGTTAAAATTATTCCAATTCCCTTCATAGGTACCTCAAACTAACTTCATACCACATCCAATTCGGTTCAGCGGTATAAATCATTTACCAGTTGCAACCTTACCCATTTAGTTAATTATATCGAAATTTGTAAAGAATCTTTTGTACAATTACTTATAAGTATAATGTGTAAGCAAACATAATATTAGCTCATTTAATAGATTTGGATATTTGAAAACGACGAGAAATCCCGTTGTAACTTTATCTCACGATTTTCGATGTAAATATGTATAATGGATTTCATCTACTTATGTACTTCGTTATTGTAAATAGTCATATTATAGTAATTACCACGAAAACAAGTTAAATTTAGTCTCTGGTCAGCTCACGAGGGTACGCCACGAACGTGCCGAAGTGGAAATCGGCCCCGCTTCAGATCCATCTTCCGTAAGTACTCCAGCAAACGCTTCAACTCCGATAACAGCTAAGAAAACCAGTTACCTATTATATCTTATAAATATATTAAAGTATTCAATTTTCAAATCATAATATTCAGTTTTTCAATGTTATTTAAACTTTGTAAATGGTGATTCAATCCGTTCCCAAAGTGTTTGAAACAATTTGTTAAAAAAAATGTAAATGACTTAACAAAAACTCAATTTCACAAAGTTTATACACGAGCGGACTATTTAGGTACAGTCCGCAGCAAAAGTTGCTAAGCGGGCGGGGTGTCCGAGATTACCTTAACACGCTCTTATTCTCTTAACTATAAAGTCGCTTCAAGATCATTTTGTACACCTGGCCCGCTTAGCAACTTCTGCTGCTGACTGTATGTACCTACGGGGTAAATAGTACCAATGATTAATATTCAATTTGAAACATTCATATTTAATATCTCAGCAGGATACTCAGTTTCTGTTAACATGTATAATTTATGAGTTTAATATTGAATGAGGTTTTTCCGCAGAGCAACGCCTCTAACTGGGTTAAAATTTATGTTTCACGCCTTGGGGGCATAAACCGTGATTCGGTTTACCTTACTCGCGCCATACCCTTGCGGTTACTTAACAAGCCACGTGAATTCGCGTACATAAAACTACATACAAAAAAATGAAATTGCTTAAGAAAGTGCGGTTTAAGAGTGAAAATGTAATACTTACTCTGTAAGACTTACTTATGTAATAGACACACAAAGTTTCCCATTTATAATATTAGTAGACATAGTAGCGGTGCCAGTCACGATGTAAAAGTTATGGAAACTTAGGTATAGGTAAGTACATTTCATAAGAATACAATGAAACCTTTAAGAATTGCCTTAAGTTAGTACTTTATTACTTATTGTTATTAAAAGTTGAATAATTCTCGTTTAGTTGGACTTACTAATTGATAATACACGCTATTAGATACATCGATCATTAATTTTATTAAAAGTCAGCTCATTTCATTCATAAAGCCACTTTGACTCAATTTATTAGAATATCTGGTAAACCAGAAGAACTTAATTTTATACTTCGGCGAAACAATTACGCTATTGTACTTGGTGTGCCTAAGTTTAGTAAATAATTGCAATTTTCAAAATTGTCCCAATACACCTTAAATTTTATTTCAAATAATTTATTCCTTACCATCAATAGGTCCATTACTCTACAGCCTATCTCCACGTCGCTTAAACATCCGTCTGTCTTCTTAAGTGTCCGTCAGACGGACGTGGGTCCGAGACTTCTGAATTAAGGGTATAAATAGGTTTGCAACGAGCTTGTGTTTTTCCGTCGTCGCTGTAATTTGTTTAGGTAAAGAGATTACCTTTAATCCGACTGTAATATAAATCTTCATAATTGTTTTGGCTGGTTGATATTTAAATAAAGGATGTATATCTGGGAGACCAAGCTTTGCTCGGAAAACATATAGAAACTCAAAAATGCGTGTTTTCCCAGAGATAAGACCTAGCCAGATTGATTTATCGCCCCTGAAAACCCCTATTTAGCAAATTTCATCGAAATCGTTAGAGCCGTTTCCGAGTTCCCCGAAATATATATATATATATATATAAACAAACAAGAATTGCTCATTTAAATATATTACATAGACATGTAGATAGATAAATAGATAATCATTTTTGAGTATACCTGATGATGTACCAGTTTGTTTCTTCCGCGCAATATGTCAATTTTTTAACATTAGGCGAACATTTTCATTACGTAGCAAATCTAGTACAGCAATATTTATTGTACACTTATAAGTATCATCAATATCTAGTAAATAATATATACTATTAGCATATGGTATACCTACATTTTCCCCTTACCTTTAGTTGGCAAGACATATCGATCATCATTGACAGCCTGTTAAGAGGCGAACTTGAAACTAATCACTAACCGAAAGGGCCCCCGTCAGAAACTATTTATACTTCGGTAAGAGCCTCAATAATGTTGATGAGTTCTTGTACTTGTGACCCTATATTTGGAGTTGGATAATGGGTGCGGTTGAAGTACGTGTTCGAGTAGGGTTTTAGTTTTGTTTGAAGTGAGCTTGTCAATCGTGGCCCTGGGTTCAGGAAATAGCACAATTATTTCACTTGGTTATATCAGTTTCTGGACGAAAATTACTAATACGTTAGTTAATCCGAGTGGATTAAAACAAAATCTTGAATAAATAAAAAAACCCTGCCAGCGATCATACGTCTAAGGGATAAGGTGACAGTCCATTTCCAACGACAGCTGCATTACTGTTCATTTTACTATGGAAATTGACAATGACAGCGACGCGTTCAGTAGGTACCGGTAGTGCAGCTGCGGTTAGAAATGGAATGTTACCATTACATAGTGTCCTTTCACTTTCAATTTGAAAAGATCCAAGTAATGACCTTTGGTCGCCTTTGATATAAATTACCTACCTAGCGATCTATTGAAGTAGAACCACAATATCAAGGGAAATTCAAATGTCGACTAAACTGAACCTGTCATAATCCCAATTAGAACTTGTTACTAATATTAGCATCTGACTGTTACTCCGCAGTTGCCACTCAATCTTCTCAATGTCTTAATTAATGGATTTCGGCTTGTCATGCATGTAATAGTTCTAATACAATTCCCCGATATAACTGTCCTATTATTAATTCATGCACATTAGAGGAATTAAGCCTGTAAGCTCATTAGAATTGCGAAATTCTCTAACAAAATTATACTCAAATTGATTTCAATATCAGCGCAACCTTCCCACGTACGTAATTGCACGTACACACTAGATTGAGGGGAGTTACGCATCCAATTTTCTGTTCATTCGCTGCGATACGTTAAGGTAATCTACGAATTAGGGCCCACGTTCAATGCGGACCGGTAATAGGACTTAGTCCGAGCCGATTTGCTTTTAATCTCTCAAACGTCTGTCTGTGTGTCTATATGATTATGACCTTCAATGAGTCCATTAAGCATCTACTAACGTTGCATGATGCTAGGTGTGTTAATAAGGGATGTAGCGTCATCGGAAGTAAGTTATCTAAGTTAATGTGAATCTTCCTATTTTTTATCAATGATAGACCTTAGCTACTTTTTTGATCTTATGTACCTACATTTGTATAGGGCACACGAATGTATGTAAATTAAAATACTGTATGTGGGTTCCCGAACATAAGTATCCACTTTTTTATACAGTTAAATAAGATGGCGACGTGGGTACTTAAGTTGGGGCACCGACCGTACGGTTGAAACCGTATTTTACTTCAAAAATTTAGTACCTTAATGATTTTAGACAAGAACATTATAGAGTGAAGTGCAAAAAAAATGTACGTAACTAAGCGCAGTTAAGAAGCTGTGATTAAATAGTCTTAACTTAATTGATTCATTTGTGTTACGAAAATTAACTAGGTATGTAAATTGTATTGTATTATATTTATTGTACTTAATTCGTACACAAATAAGTCTATAGCATACGTTAACACACTTTCATGTATCTAACTTAAATAGAAATGGCTTAACTGTCGTAACACAGTGGAATCAATTAACATTAGATTAATTACAGGTGTTAAACTATGTAAATTTTTTTTTGCAATTCACCAATTAGTTCCCTTAATTGATTTGGATAATAATTCGCAGCTATTTAATACCAATTAAACCTTACCTTCGTATAAATCTTAGTTGAACTTTATTTAACCCTTTCAGATTAAACGTTAATTATAGGTACTGTAATTTATACCCCAGCCTCGAGAGTGGCCCCTAAAACGGGTGATCCTATCGACTGTTGCTACAAGGCAATAAGGCAGATAGCGCAGTGTTTATTTAGGGCAGACCATTCGGATCCATTTCCTGAACACAAAGCGTCAAACTACTACACCTGGGACTCAAATAACTGATGCCTAGGAGAAAGAAACTAATTTGTAACGCAACAGTCAAGAAGTGCCTATTTCTCAAGATATTTAAAGTTCATGAACATTTATAAACTATAAACAAAATAAGTTTTTGGCAAATATTTCATTTTTGGTACAAGCTTTTAAGCTGCTGACTGTACTTTTCTTACGACAAACAACTAATACTCATCGAGACAATTCTAAAAACCCCTAACACAATTAGGTTACGTTGTTTCATCACAGAGTTCCTATGGCCACCTCCTGTCTCCATCATAAGATCAGCACGATGGTACCATAATATTGCATTGTCATCTGATTTATACATGCATGCAAAATTTCAGCTCAATCGCAAACCGGGAAGTTCAAATTTAACTTGCAAGATTTGATTACACAGACAGACAGACAGACAATGGTCAGGTGACCCACGGTGAAACTAAATAAAAGCTTGTAAAAACACTCAGGGGGCGTTGCCTGTTAACAAACTTTGTATGACACGTATACGTACGTCGGTGGACTTGTATGTGTTAAAATGTTTGTTGCTATAGCTCGACCTATATTTTCGATTAGTAAATCGACCCATAACATCCCATAACATCCATCATGGGACATCATGGGATATTTACCCATAACATCGTCATCGACTATGTTAAAGTCTAACCTCCTTAATCATAAATGTTTACTAAAGTTGACAAACCGATAATAATCGTTTGTCCCTTTCCATCATACCAATACGTCGGAAAGTGACACACGATTGTTATCGGCTTGTCAACTTTAGTAAACGTTTATGAATGAGGGGGTAAGGAGTTACAGTAGAATTACCTACTTACAATACTAATTTATGCGTTAGAGGGAGCAAGTGATATTGCTATCTCATTCTACCGCATGGCTGCGTCCCTTGGAGTGGCCGGCGCTGGCCCATCGTGTAGAGGAGCCATAAAAGCAATAGAGTTTTCTCTGCTACTTCTGTTCAAAGTTCCATATCGAACCCGATCGGACTTGGTATTATTATTACCTTGTCATCTGTATGGAATACTTGCTTATAGGTATATAGATACACGGGACATGGTTGAATGTATTCCTATCATGAATCCGATATCTTGCAGTGCGCCGCGTGGGCAGAGCTTCTCGGCGACTAGCCGTCTAGACGGCGTGGGATTCTTTGCGATCCAGCGCCTAAAACATATTAAACCTGTAATGAATTTTAAATATGTTTCTAAGCTATCTAAAGCTAGCTTTTAAAAGATTTAGTAAGTCACGTGCAAAACTTTACCTAAAATAATTTCGTATAGTATAATATGGATTGATTTTTAGTACTATTTATGTAGTTTAGTCACCTACCAACCTCCTCCAACCTTTTGTTAATAAGTGGAAACGGACATAATATAATTACAACGTATTTTTTATGTGTAATACTTATTAATACTATATTTATAGTTAATTATGTAATAATATACACCTAACAAATGCACTGAAATATTGGAACATATCTTTTAAAGTAAAGCGTAAATATCTTATAAAAATCTGGCAAGTGCGAGTCGGACTCGCGCACGAAGGGTTCCGTACCATAATGCAAAAAAAAAACGGAAAAAAATGCAAAAAAAACGGTCACCCATCTAAGTACTGACCACGCCCGACGTTGCTTAACTTTGGTCAAAAATCACGTTTGTTGTAAGGGAGCCCCATTTAAATCTTTATTTTATTCTGTTTTTAGTATTTGTTGTTATAGCGGCAACATAAATACATCATCTGTGAAAATTTCAACTCTCTAGCTATCACGGTTCGTGAGATACAGCCTGGTGACAGACAGATGGACGGACGGACGGACGGACGGACGGACGGACGGACGGACAGCGAAGTCTTAGTAATAGGGTCCCGTTTTACCCTTTGGTTACGGAACCCTAAAAACGGTTCTTTTTAAGTATCTGTTTGAAATCGTATACTTCCATCCAGTTTGTATCCATTGTAACCCAACTAAAAAATCTGCTGCGTATCCGTATATACAGATAAAAAAGCAAAGTTTTCTGTTTCACGAGACCATTAAGACATTTTTCGCAGAATGATAACAATAACGGTAACGATATCGCCCACGGCGAGTCTCGTCGTTGTCTCTCTAACAACCTCCTCGGGCTATACTCGTATTTACTCGCTGACTGGATGGCGGTAAGCGGCTAATGTGCATATAACGAGTGGGACGGAAATAAAACCGTTATATAAATATTAAAAAATTACCGTTTTTTAGCGAATTCTAGTGTCCCACTGTTGGGCAAGGGTTTACCTCTTTTACTCCATGCAGCCCTGTCGCTTGGTATTTCCCACTATTCCATTTAGCGTTCCTCCTCCCAAGTCACATAGTGGCAGCGTCGCAGCAAAAAATGCGTGCGTTTTTCACAGAAACCAATTTCCACAAGAATTGTCATTATCTCTCAAACAAGACCGATTTCGGAGAAATTTGTATGACATTTTAGTTTAAATGCGGTCAAGAATACACCTTTATAATCTGTCGGGATTTAACAGCCCACAGTGCATATTACAATGAAGCTGCACTGCACCTGTATATAGCTGCCTATCGGATCATGTATCCTGTTCTGTGTATATCGGAGCGGCCAAAATGCTCCATGTACCTATGAATATTCACTTTAACTTCTTCTTAACGGAGCAATATATATGTTAATGCAAACAAAGTCCTTTTAACTTTTGACAAAGTGAACCTTTTTCCACTGATTAAGGATTCTAGTTAAAATTTAAATGCTTGTCATAAGCGTATTCAATATTTCAATGGATAAGTCGAACCGTTGTCTAAAGAATTCTGCTATCCAAATTGTATTAACAGCAACACATTTAACTGAATATTGGTTGGCTTTAACTCCTTGCAATAAGGCTTACGATACGTCAGTTAATTGTGTCAACGACGTACAAGGAATTTGGGTATCCTAATGGACCTTAACCACAGCCGTTTGAGAGTCAGGATAGGACCGTAAAATGTGATTCTGTTGTATATTAATGACATACTGGGAAGGTTCAAAATCAAATAGCTATGTCCATATTTTAGAGGAAATTGGCTGTAAGAAGTGTAAGAAGATAATAATATAATAACTATAATAAGTTACCTACTAACAAAAAAAAGTAATTAATTATTAATGACATATTTAATTGCAAAATCCCGTAAATTTTTTGGTTCTCTTTTTTCTTTAAACTGTTCTCTTTTGTATCTTTCTTATATCACTACACTAGTACTAGTATACATGTTATCGTAAAATGTGCCTAATTATTAATATGCCTCACAATTCGAAATTTAATTTAATTTTTTACAGTACATATTTATGGTGCTCCATTTAAAATCATGTTGTATCACTTAAACGTTTTCATAAATATAGACTATCAAAGTAGAATTAGGTACCCAGTGTGGAGTAAAGTAGGCACATTTCACAATGTGGATTTATTACATTATAGAAAAGCGGGTTTTTCTCGTTTTAATAACCGTTTTTAGCAAATATACAGATTGAACGTGCCGGGTAACTACTAATCAATTTCGCATTTTAACATAATCCACATGGAATCTGCAGCGTAACCACCTGACCCCACAGAGACAAAACATTTGAGTTTATACCGTAACACACACAACTTAAGACTTAAATTGGATAAAGAAGAACTGAGTCGCTTACGTCTACTTGAATTTTCAGCTGGTAATACCCAATTAAATTTTCATCTACCCACTGAAAGGAAGGGACCATCAATTCACTTAAACGATCAATTTTTATACTTGATTGATGTTTTCTGGAAGTATTCAATGGTTCTTTTTTAAGCGACATGGTTGGGTAAAGAAAGATATACCTATACAAGAGTTTTAAATTTAATTCGGTTGTTGCAAAGTTACAACAAATTGATGCAAAGTAGTTTGACCCATATTGATCTGTAGTGACACGTCTGATACTGAGTCGCTACGACCCAAGTTGAGTTAGTACCTATCACAATTGTGATAACTATGGCGATCCACGGATTAAATATAATGGCTGGACCAAAAATAATGATCATTTTGTAGTGTAGTATTATAATTAATGATTATTGACGTTATTTTCGTTTAATAACCGACTGTGTAGGAATGATCCCATCAAAAATATAAATGTGAAATGAGAGTTTGCAATATTAACAATATGCGTCGTGGTAACTTAAAGGCTTACGTACACGCCATATCGTCGGGTGACAAGCAAAAGTCACTAAGTACTATCAAAAAATTAAAGTAACAATGCACTTTATTACACTTGTAACATGGTTTATTGTCCAATAATCAAAGTCAAAGTTTGTTGGTATAAAAACTAGCCAAAAAAAATCCTCAACTTTAACTAGTTACATCCCATAAGCGAACTAAAACTTGACACCCATAATAGATCTCAATTCTTTTTCCGGCGAAGTCAACAAGGACACGTAAGTATTCTTAATATTGATCGCTCAAAAGTCAACACCAAAGTCTTATACCTAAATATATTTTTTCAGATGGAAATGACGGACTTTAACTTGTCACCAACATAAGGGGAACACGGAAATTGCCAATAAGGCGGGGATCACATCAGAAATTACACCATTAATTTTATCAAGCAAGTGTCACAATAATTGCTTTGGTGTCAAGATGACGCCATTTAGGATTCAGACATTAACATTTTCGGTTTTGAACTTATAATAGGCATACAGAGTGGTTTTATCATGCACTAAATAGCTTACACAGTATATATTTGGGTCACTTTATTGTATGCTTAACTCGTTCACGTCTATCCTGTGGGCATCATAAATTTAAGAAAATCAAAAGATAATTTTTGAATTGTACGGTTGAAATGAAAGCCGTTGCTGTTGCAAATATATGTACTTACATCGAATTACGTAAAAATATTTTTTATATTGCTAATCTTTATAAGGAAAAGCTGTCACGTGACTTTGTCCCCTATCATCTTAATTTTTGATGTTTTATCCGCAAAATTGACCTTTTCTGAAAAATATTTGACCCGGTCAGTCCTTCAATAAATACCCTGTAGGTACTTACATACCTATATGATTTGTGCACGAGAAATACCTACAGCAAGCCTTTTATAAGTTCAGATTTACAAAGAAATTCAATTTCCTGGGCTATCGAGTGAAGACGATGGCTTAAATACTTACCTACACGATTCTAAGATATTATATATTGATTTAAAAAATACTACCTACTCTTTTACTCAAACCAACATATACTCCGATAATTTTTCATGTGTTATGAAATGTTTTGGAAATTGCTGTTTTAGAAGCTGTAAATATGGTAAGCGGGGAAAAATAAACATCAAGCTAGGAAAAATACATCACATAGCAATTTCAAAGCAGGCTTATTATCCATGCCTAGTTAACTCTGACAATTAAATACAATTTTTAAGAACATAAATATCCGCTTTATCGAAGTTAAATATTATATTAACAGTCATTTTGTCTTTCGGCGAGTGAATTTTACCAAAACTAAGTGGTTTTCGATACCTTATGTTATGTCAGAAATATCGTTTGATAAAATAAGGTATTACTTACTTACCTAACTCTTGACGGGGGCTTTTCTAAGAAATCCTTTAAATACAAAGTATTTCAATAGTAGAGACGCTCAAAGCTACTTACTGTTATTGCTAAGATCTCTATGCTTGTTAGCGATAAATCAAAAATAAGTTAGTGCATTTATTCGTTCTACAAATATCCTGTTCTTATTTGTGTTGTTGTTATTCTTATTTAGGGTTTGCAATCCGGATCCGAAATGTATGAAATTATCCGGATCTGGATCCGGATCCGCGGATCTTCCCATACATTTCGGATCCGTCGTGCAAACCCTATTCTTATTGTATATTATTCTTACTTTTGCACCAATTGAGGTAGGTATCTATGCGAACGATGTGTACTAATAGAATACCTAATACGCTTGATGTAACTTTCTTTACATGAAGGTGACAAGTACAGTAGAGACTCGTTAATCTGGATATTCTGGATCCTCATTTATCCGGTAATGAATTTTACAACGGCCGGCCGTTCGGGGAACTGGACATAAATAGAAGGAATTCCAGCAGTGGTCAATCGGGGAAAAGGCCGGATAAGGAAACGGACGAACTAGTAAATGGACCATAAAGGAATTTGGTAGGTGAACGTTCAGGGAATGACCGTAGGGCTCGTAGGTGACCCGATCCATCCCTATAATTCGGACGATCACGACGCGGACGACCTGCGTTCCTGATAGTTACAAAATTTTGTTTTTTTTCCCAGAAGTGAAGTATGAATACGTAGATACATAGCTCGTCAGAGATGTTTCTGGCGCTCTAAGTCGATAATACTGAGTGGTTCGCGTATAATGAAGTCAGGCCGCGAGGTGACGAGACGGGGATCCGGGATGCAGGCAACCAATTAAGCGGCCCTAATTCACTACACCCTGTAGCGTTGAGCGAAAAGAGGAGTTTCGTATTTATACGTCTCAACTCTCCGTTCCTAGAGTTCTATACTTTTATTTACATACTCTTCCACAAAGAAGAAGGTACGGAATCCTAAAAATGAAAAAGTACAAAAAAAAGAATTCCTCGAATTTTTTTTATGGGGCAGCTCGTCCAAGTGGCCAACCTCCATACAAAGGTCATAAAATTTACTTTTACGTATTCCTAATCATGTTCCACATCCTGTATGCAGTTGTAGATGTAGACCTTTCAATTTTTGAGCTCTACTCAGGCTTCTATAGTTATTCCAGTTCGTTGCTAGTAGTTGTTATGCATGACTCACTGTAGACTTGTATACATGAACATGAACCTAGATAATTTCAAATTTAGAAAGCATTGAAATAGCAGGCCGAGCAAGTGTATATATTAAAAGCCTGTAAGCGTTAAAAAAAACCTAGTGGTTCCTTAAGAGCTGCAGATTCCGTCGCTCGCGCTCGTCCCATTTCCGCACGTCGATATGCCCGCTAGCGCTGCTCTAGTTTTATTGCAAAAAGACATATACCTACCTACTTAAAAGAAAAGTCTGATATGCTATTTAACTAAAATGGTCAGAGCGGGTAGATACTTACACATAATAGAAATTATGATTTATGAAAATCCGTACAATGGAATAAAATATGTTGTACAAAGATCTGATCTGAAATAATTGGCTATTTGATACAATTGAGGAAAAAACTGAGTTTTTTTATTCATTGGCCTGATGTCGATACCGTATTGTTTGCAGACCATTAAGTTGTTTATTCAATTGGATCCTTAACGAGCCTGATCATTAGCAATTTGACTGACGTTGACTTTGTTAATTAAAAGCCCGGATATTCGAGATCTAAGGATCTAATTATATTACCTAGCTCCGGCCGTATTTTGGCTTTGCATCAATTTATATTCTACTATTGTTGAAATTACCAGCAAATGTTGTCTTGGCAATAACTAGAAACTTCACAATAAGTAAACTGAGATAGAAATGTACTCAGGAATATAATTACGTACCTACTTATTATAGTATTTCGTGAATACTTGAACATCATCACTAAGTACGTTAGCACTCATTCTTCATTAGTGGCAATCTGTGCGTTGTGATTATGGAAAAATATCTTAAGAAAATATTATTATTATTTGAAGAAAATTATAGTGTTTGTACAATAACTTTTCTAGTCAAATTTTGAAACTAATTGTGTATATTGTAAGCATAATCATGTTGTTTTGTCAGATTTTACACAGCAAAATTAGACAAATATTAATATTTAAATAGGACTTCGTGAATTAAAGACAAAGTAAAGGTTATAAATTCTGATCAACTAATATCCCACGTTCATAGTAATAATACTAATGATAAGTAATAGATCGAAATAAAATATAACTGTTCCAAGTTTCAGGTATCTACGTCAAACGGTTTCTGAGAAAAACGCATTTAACTGATTTGCAAGACCGAAGTGATCCCATAAGTGTTCCGTGAACAAAGTTTTGTACGGAACACTAAAAACGAATTAAGTGTTACCTAAGGTGACATCGGCTATAAAATTGAGTAGGTACCTACATATATTCGGCATGTTTACGATCGGCCGTATACTGCTTCCATAAGTATGTTATTCGTAAGTACAAAATGTGTAAATACATTTCGAAAGTCAAAGAGAAATGTGTTGTAGATATTAGCTAGAGTGAGACCAAGAAAAGTCTGCAGCGATTATGATAGCCCACGCAGTGCAAGTGTTATTTATACGTCATAATTTCATAGAAGTTTGACGTTTACAATAACATTTGCACTGCATGGGCTATCAAAATCGCTGTAGACTTTTCTCGGTCTAACTCTAATCTCGAGTCTAATGAAATAAGTTTAATGCTAATTAAAGATAAACAATAACAAAGTTGAAATGGGCTGTTAAAGCTGTTTGGTGAATACTCCAACTTTGCATCTCCCAAATCTTCAATATCAAGAGTTCACTGTGATCTATAACAACGAGCTGTTTAAATTAAAATACAATGCAGATAAGATAAAATTCTTCAGAAATCACAGAAAAAACCTGTATTCAAAAAGATGGCCTTACTATGTTCGGTATTTATTTATAGCATTACTTACTTCTTCGTTTCAATATTTAGTTTTAGTATTCATTCTGTTCTGGAAAATTACCTACGAACAATGGTAGCCTGAATAAGTAAACACAAACTTACCAATTCGTAAAACAATCGCTTAAGTCCAATTTACTTATCAAACACCAAACTCCCTCATGAATTACAAACGCCTGACCTCAAAGTTTCCCTAGGATCATTCGGGTTTAACTTTTAATCCTTAGGGATATTAAGTTTTCTGAATCAATGCTCAGTTAGCCTGTGAAGTGTTATAGATCAGGGGTCCTATTCCAATTGGTTTAAGAGCGCAAGCGAGTCGAACGACCACCCAATAAACACCGGAAGACAGCTATCTGTCAATAGCTGTACTTGTAGCTATGTGACCGGGTATATCCAGGGTAAACGAAAGTGTGGAAGAAGACGAACCTCGTGGCTCAAAAACCTCAGGTGCTGGTTCAAGATGAGCACCAGATCGCTGTTTCGAGCTGCAGCGTCAAAAGTGAAACAGCCCTAATGATAGCCAACCTCCGGCAGGAGACGGCACCATAAGAAGAAGAAGTAGCTATGTGTTGATATGGTAATACTGTGGATACTGTACTACCAAAAAGTGTGTTCAAAAGAGAAATCAAACTCCGCAATTGCAAGTCGTTGTGATTATCGGATTACGGAATTATATTACTACATTACATTATTAATACATCAACACAGAACCTGCGTAAGATCATAAGTTTGAAATACGGCCCCGACACTATCATGGATACTGACATTACTTTGACGGAATGACGTTTTTAGTGATAGTGTAGGGAGTGTCATGAAGGAATGACGGCAAGTAATGAAGTTTATTTTAATAATTTCCGTCAGTATTGGAGTTATGTCAAAGTAATGATACTAGAAATGACATTATACTGACAGTGAATTGGTTAGAATGATGGAATCAGAAATGACAGGAAGAATGATGGACGATAATGAAGTTATTAAACATTTTTAATATTTTTGAAGAAATGTCAAAATAATGACATTATACTGATAGTGAGTGGAGCGCATCACTCTAATCCCTCATTCCGTCATTTAAAGTACTTTAGAAGAAGGTTTTATACTAACAAGAGTCATTACTGGCATTTAAATCAATAAGTGAAGTATACCTACTCTATTATCATTGCTCTAAAGTTTATTTTCACTTGACTCTTAAGAAAAAAGGAAAACATGCAGAATACGATGCACAAAGAAAATCTCTGTCCCGTTCTAAAAGTTTCCATACATGAAATAAAAATTAAAAACCTTTTATTTTATGTTGTTTACAACAATTTAATTATATTTTTACCGGGAAACGCGAAAATCTAAATTTAGTTATCTGCCTCTTTATCGTTCGAATATGCAAAAGTGAGGATGATGATGATGAAAAGTGATAGAGAGGTTAGATAACGAAATTTCGTGTTTCGCGGTAGACCCCAGATTGTGATGGATTGTGGTAGTGGCGCCCCCTACGCAGAGTTTCGAGTAATATTCCCTATTCAGGGAAATAGAATAATATTACGCAATACTCTGCGTAGGGGGCGCCTCTAGCACATACTGAGGGCTTACCGCGTAATTTCGTTTTCTGCCTCTTTATCACTCTTGCGTATTCCAGCGTTAGAGACTGATAACGAAATTTCGATTTTCGCATTTCGAAGTAGACCCTCTGAATTTGCTAGTGGACCCTACGCCGACTTTTGCGTAATATTCCCTTTTGCGTTTTATTTCGTGCATGGAGTTCAATATATTTTTTAAAATATGGTCAACATCCCTATTTTGTATATTCTGTATATGGCCTTATATAATAACATGTTGTAAGTATGCATCTATCCTATAAGTAAACTCTCTACTTTATGGCATTATTTATA
The DNA here is from genome assembly GCF_963556715.1 of Cydia fagiglandana. Lineage (NCBI taxonomy): Eukaryota > Metazoa > Arthropoda > Insecta > Lepidoptera > Tortricidae > Cydia > Cydia fagiglandana. The sequence goes on from NC_085938.1 coordinate 14,490,010, forward strand.
AACGCGTTACTGGCCTGAATTAGCTATATATAGTTTTGATCTTCTCGTTTTGGTCTTTATCTCTCATTTTGACTTATGTATTTGTAAGAAGGATAAAACATATTAACTAAATCAGGCCTGTAAAGCTTAAAAAGTTTTATGACTAATTGAGAATGAATAGTTTTTGGTTGAATGTTCCATATAAGACTATCCCGTTCGAACTTGCTTTATGACGGACTCTTTTTTTATACCTCCTTACTTCGAACCTCCACAGATATTGTTTTTACTAAACGTCAGGTCAACCGCAGAAACCCCGACTAGTTTTAATCAGCAAAATCCTGACCACTTTTTTAATAATTAATATAATTATTATAATTAATATAATTATTATGTACATGTACATTTCGGATACCCCAAAAACCTGTGTCTTAAAGTGGGCTATAATGGTTTGTACAAAATAAAACGAAAGAACATGTACATTAAATTACAATGAAACAACACAATAAATTGAATATAAACCAATCCAGTACTTACGGTGCACGGAAATCTCAACGCTACGACTACACATATTTCGTCGGCTAGAAGACTGGCGTCAACTAACAAACAAGTTGTTGTGTTGCTGTTTGCGAGCGAGGAAATTCGAATATTGGCGAGAACTTCTTAATTTTAGCAGTGTTTTAAGCTGTTATTTTATATTTTAGCGCTTTGATTCACTTTACCGGATCCGAGACCGGATCCGGTGAAATTTGCCGGATCCGGTATCTTGAAAAATGTGCCGGATCCGGCCGGATTACCGGATCCGCCGGACCGGATTGCAATCCCTACATACTTATCAGGTACCTTTTTTCTTAACCAAATACGTATGTATATATTCTTACATAACAGAAGAATCCAGTAGGCACAGTCAGCGTTGTATAGTAGGTAGCATCCAAAGTATTCAAATAGTTCGGTACACCATATAATAGGTATGTATGGCGTACCGAACTATTTGAATAGGTACTTTTGATGCTCCCTACTATATGATGCTGATTGTACTTTAAGAATAGTTTGATTCCCGGTTCGTGGTAAGAATAAAAAAAAATATTTGGATACATTTTTTAACTACCAATCTTTCACACAGTCATGGCGCACGCCCGCACGAAAAGGTTGAAACAAATAAATATTCTTTTTAATTAACTATTTCTTTTTCTGCATTTTTCTGGCTCATCGGGCATAGAGTTGCCACAGTAGGTACATAGTATAATTACGACAGGTTAGAAATATTTGAATCGATGATTGAATAATGTCTTGGTTTTGTGTTCTTCAAAACGTACACTACAACATAACTAAGAACGGTTAGGAAAATAATAACTTAAAATTCCCCGTGAAAGGTAATGATGAAAATACTGATAGAAATACTGATAAGTGTGTGGGGAGATTTAGGAATGTCATGACCTGACTGGACCAAACGCTGGAGCGTCGTGAAATTTCATGTCATTGCTAATGATAGTGTCGGGGCCGTAAAACTGTCATCCGGAACACTTTTTATAATTTATTATCTCCTACATTTATCTATCTTGCTCGGAAATATGATTCAATTTTGATTGTTCAAGTGTGGGGAGCATCCACAATTCCAGACCTATCATTTTCTCAGTCTTGACAATAGTTACTTCCTGCTCTTGCAGGACTGCAATCAAAGGGCCTTCTCTCTGTCATACTTGTAAATACATAGGTATGACAGGGAGGCAACACGTCGAACATGGTTCTCGGTAGCCCCTCGGAAAGGTGAATGAAATGTTTTCGGGATCTTGAGCTTAGGTGTATTGGATCCCAGCTTCGACTTGTTGGCATTCGGCAATGGTAATAATACACGGTTTGGGAGTCAATAAGTCAAAGGTGGGTAAAGCCGAAACCGTACGCAATAAATTTGAAACCGGACACTTGGATTGCTCTTGTGGTTAGATAGATAACAATGCGAGTAAGTAGACTTCTTTGGGTTGCGATATCGATCGGGTTAGTTTAGGGTTAGTTTCATTTTGATTAATGTGAAAAGGATTTGGAGAACCAATTTATGAGGACAATGTGATTTAAACAGCACACGCAGTACAAGTGTTATTTTAAACGTCACACTTCCATGAAATTATGACATATAAATAACACTTGTATTGCGTGTGCTGTCAAAATCAGGTTGTCCTCATTATTTTGTTTTACATTTATAATTATGCATAGAACAAAAAACTAAAGGATGCTGATACCGTTAAGTATTTTATAAGTCGACGAGAAGACGAGAAGAAGACGAGACAACCTTACAAATTGTTATTTATTCATAACTTATCAACGTACCTACCTACCTATTCATAATTATTTTCATCATAACTAGCTTAGGTGAAATATTATACCTATCAGTTTATAAAAAAATTGTCATTTCCACAATTTCGAGAAAATCAGAAATGCAGAAAGAGTAATTCTCATCTTAAATTGGTACATATCGTCATTGGTTTGCTAGGTATTGTAACAAACAGCAGTTATGTTTCTACTCGTATAATAAGAAACTACCCGATGAAACTGTTTCTATTCCATTAAAACCTTTCTTAACAATATAGCATAACATTTGGTTTGCGTTTATAAAGATACAAAATGCTGCAGAACCTATATAAGATCCAGAAGATATATAATGTACCTATATATTTAGGTAACATTTGGCTTAGCTGAATCCAAAAAGTGTGTTAGATGTTTCACAAGTTATATACGATGTCCCAGAAAATAATGATTAAATGAAGATGGCTTATAGTATAAGCTTTTAATCCATCAGAATCGCCCCGTCCCCTAATATTTTGTCCTTTCGAAGATCTTGCTCATTTTATCCGAAACTTTTCCTTTATCTTTTTGCGCGTAACAATAAATCGTCTATTTAACTGTATTTACGAGGAAAAAGCCGAAATTTATTAAAAGGGTTGATTACCTTTTGATTACGGAACCCTAGAAAAGAAATATTACGTAGCAATTTGAATGGGTGAGTTTTAAACAAAAACGGACCAAATTCGATAACAAAGAATTACTCCATCGAACAATCAACTTTTGATCAAGTTTGGGAATTTTTATTATTTCCGGAAGTTTGCGGAAGGCAAATGAAGGAAGTTAAGAATTCGCGATTGCTTCTGAAGTCTGATTGCATGTAACTCAGCTCCTGTTTCGTCTTAATGGGGCCCACTGATTAACAGTTCGCCGGAGGGTATCGGTCTGTCAGTTGTTCGGAACTGTCAAAGTTTTGTTCTAACTGACAGGCCGATACCGTCCGGCGGACTGTTAATCAGTGGGCCCCTTAAGGTTAACGAGTAGGTGTTTTTTTATACTACGTTGTCGGTGGCAAGCATGTATACAGCCTGCCTGATGGTAACCAGTCACCGTAGCCTAGCGTAGACTGACACGCGTATTCGGGAAACGAGATAATCACAAGATCTAGAAACGATATAGAGATCAACTAGATTTACATTAGATATCGACTAGATGTGACTTGGATATCTAAGTCATAAACGTCAAATTTGACATATCTATCTTACAAATATCTTTAAATTATCCATATCGTAACTTGTTGAGGTCTAGTTCGTTTTTTTTAGCATTAGAAAGAACTCCACAGAAGCAAGCGTGCAGTTTTTATCAGGCTCTTTAATTGTTAATAATTATTGAATTATCTAATGTAGCATGGTCAATACATATAATTTACTTCAAATTATTACCGCTAAAAGTGCCGAATTTGGAACCACAAGCTTACTTCTGCGAAGTTCTTTCTAATGCTAAAAAAACGAACTATAGTAGAGATCTAATACATTTTCAGAATCGAGCCGTGAGGGAAGTATTTTACGATTGATACAGTAGATGTTCTGACAATCGATAATATTTTATTTATTTTAAATACGTGATAGACACACGAAAATTACTTCCATTAAATATTTTCATTTCCCTTTGAGTAACTCAATAATAATTTATTTACTTTCACGCCCCAATTTCACCAGGGTGACAGGTGCGACAATTGTAAAACATCACTGTTGCTGACGTCACAGGCATCCATGGGCTACGGTTACCGCTTACCATCGGGCGGGCCGTATTCCTGTTTGCCACCATCATTGAATTATTAAAAAAAACTTTATTATATCGGAAAAAAACAGATATTTATCTTGCTAAGTTTATGACAATTGTCACAAGAAACACTACAATTGTAACGAAATTCCGACATATAACTCATTTCCTGTCAAGATTCACCGACAATTCTACAAATATGTCGACTAGAAAAAATAATTCTTGTTTCACAACATAATTGTAATACATACAATTGTCGCAAACTGCCTGTCATGTTTCTAAGTACTTCTATAGAAAATATTTGATAAAATTGTAATATGTCACCTGTCGCTTGACAATTGTCGCTCGACATATGTCACTGACAATTGTAGCCGTGGTGAAATTGGACTGACCGTTGTCAGTCTGTAATCAAATCTTGCAAGTTAAATTTGATCCACTTCCCGGTTTCCGATTGAGCTGAAATTTTGCATGCATATATAAATCGGATGACAATGCAATATTATGGTACCATCGAGCTGATCTGATGATGGAGACAGGAGGTGGCCACAGGGACTCTGTGATGAAACAATGCAACCTAATTGTGTTAGGGGTTTTTAGAATTGTCTCGATGAGTATTAGTTGTCTGTCGTAAGGAAAGTACAGTCAGCGATAAAAGCTTGTACCAAAAATGAATTTTTTGCTAAAAATTTATTAGATAATTATTTTGTTGTTTCCTTTTTTTGTTGTCGCAATACTCATTATCCATTTAGAGGCTTCTTTATACGCTCAAGGAAAACAACGAAGAAAGGTAAATATTATTTTCGTGGGACGGGAAATAAAAATATATCTAGAGGCAGAATATTCTTTCCAGCGTTTGTAGTCTTTGTGAAGATTGAAAATAATATAAAGGATGAGTGTGTGACGTTTCAATTACGTATAAATTGTAATATGAATAAAATAATAGTAGTACAGTCATTATATCCAAAAAATCGACCCTACCCGTGAATAATTAGTTCTTGGATTTTTTTTTCATAGGTCCCTCGGGGGCGTCACTGGGAGTGTAAATTCAAAAAGTAGGCTTAATCAGGCTCCTGCGTATATTCGAAAAATGGTTTTTTTCCAAAAAAACGATTTATCTTCAATAACTCGGCCATTTTTGATTTTACAGTAAAACCGTAAGGACAAAAATTGTAGGAAATTTGATTCTCTACAAGTTAGTCCAGTCATTATATCCAAAAAACCGACCCTTCCCGTGAATAATCAGTTCTTGGATTTTTTTTTCGTACGGCCCTCGGGGGAATCACTGGGAGTGTAAATTCAAAAAGTAGACTGAATCAGGGTCCTTTGTATATTCGAAAAACGGTTTTTCTTGAATAACTCGGTCATTTTTGATTTTACAGTAAAACCGTGAGGACAAAAATTGTTCAGAATTTGATTCTCTACAACTTCGTTTCCATTCATTTATGCCGTAAAGCGTGGAACATAGGAGATAATGATAATATTTTGAATTTGTCGCGTTTTTCAGGTTTAATTTCTAAAATATCGATTTTGGGGGAAAGAAGGTAGGAACCAAAATTGTTCAAAATTTGATTCTCTACAAGTTTAGTCCTCTTCATTTATGTCGTAAAGTTGAAAATAAACGAGATATTGAAAATATTTTGAATTTGTCGCTTTTTTCAAATTTTATTTCCAAACTATCGATCCTAGAAGAAAAATTGTGAGGACCAAACTTGTAGAGAATCAAATATTCTAAAATTTTTGTCCTCACGGTTTTACTGTAAAATCAAAAATGACCGAGTTATTCAAGAAAAACCGTTTTTGGAATATACACAGGACCCTGATTCAGTCTACTTTTTTAATTTACACTCCCAGTGATTCCCCCGAGGGACGTACGAAAAAAAAATCCAAGAACTGATTATTCACGAGAAGGGTCGGTTTTTTGGATATAATGACTGGACTAACTTGTAGAGAATCAAATTTCCTACAATTTTTGTCCTTACGGTTTTACTGTAAAATCAAAAATGGCCGAGTTATTGAAGAAAAACCGTTTTTTTGGAAAAAAACCATTTTTTGAATATACGCAGGAGCCTGATTAAGCCTACTTTTTGAATTTACACTCCCAGTGACCCCCCCGAGGGACCTACGAAAAAAAAATCCAAGAACTAATTATTCACGGGTCAAAATCTATAATGACTGTCCTATAGCTATTGAACGATCGGATACATCCTTATATATATGTATAAAGTTACTATTGTTACGTAGATTGAGGTGATATAAAATAATCTAAACTGAGAGCTAGAAGCTTTCCCTCGCAGTGCATTAGTATTGTCATTCAGCGAGGAAATGCTGCCAGCATCTTTGACACAATGCCGCAGGGCCATTTTTAGATTTATTTTAATTTAGACTAGTAGTTTAATTTTTAATCTTATTGATGTTACTCATTAGACTAATTAGACTGTATTATTTTTGCTGAATAAACATTTATTTACTTTAATCGAAACATAAGAAGTGATTAATAATTAACGAAAAAGTTAACTAAAAATGGTAAATGCTACTTATCCATGTATCAAATCGACGATGACTCACTATTGTGTTATAAGTACGTGACAAGAACATAATATTTAAAAATATCGAATTTCTACACACAAACACATAATAATATATTTGCGTCCGTTCAACCTCACTTGAATAAAATTCATGCTTGAAATTCATGTCAAAGAATGTATCCGAACGGGAAAAATCCGATTCCTAACGCAAAAGTATGTCACTATCTACATATATTAAAGAGTCGAGAGAAAATATATATTTCACATTCCTCAAGTATGAGAAATATTCTTCGTACGTTCCTGAAGGACCGCAAGACTGTTACGTTGGACGATATGATGAAATTGTATACATATAAGGCCTGATTCGAAACAAATTTGACAAATTCAGAGTGATTTTTCTTGGATATTTTCTAGCTTACTTTATATATACACTACGACATTATAATTATCAGAATCACAAAATTATTATACCAAAAAAATTTTTTTTTTATCATTTCTAAGATGATCAAAAAAATCAAATAAACGCCGCCGTCTTTTTAATTAGGCGCCAAATTGCTGTCAAAAACTTGATAAGTATGGAAGAAACTTGCACATAACTAATTTCCAACATAACCTGTTACCTAATATTATACCAATACTGAAAGGTAATTTCATTGCAATATCCATGAAACAATGAGGATCTAGACATATCTTCAAATATCTGGCGTATCAGGAATTTCGTCGATGTGGTGTCAGTTACCGGGCATTGGTTACTTTTCGACAGAGAAATCGACACCAACATCACTAAAAGAAACGGTTCGCAGCTTTAGTTTAATAATGCGGATTTCCAATATTACTTTGATAATATTTGGAGATGATCCACGATGTTTATGAGGCAATCAGCATGCTTAAGCCAGTACCCTCGAAATCGGACCAAAAAACTTGATTCAACAAAGTCCCACAGTATTGACCTATTGAACGGTATGGAGTGGAGTGTCCAAGGAATTAGTTCGTTAAAACAACAAAAACTATATGCAATATAATATTTCAAAATAAACATTGTTCTTGATAGGACTCAAACTAAGAAACTGTCAAAAAACACTGTCGGATGTATGATGGAGGGCATACAACAAAACTAACGACAGGAGCGGGAAGAAATGGAAAATGATGAATTTACTTATAAATAACAATTTTTAAACAAATTTTCAATAAATTATGGAAAAACAAATCTTGATTCAGCTAGCTTCAGTACCATTAATAGGGTTTTCAATTTGGCAGATTGAATTCGAATCAGGCCTTAGAAATCAAAATTTAACTAATAAAAAGGTTTATTTGTCATAAACACATTACAAAAATAACAAAGTTATTCACCTTCACTAAAATGACAGAAAATAAAATTATTTTTGAATAAGTAGATGAGACACTTGACTAAATCAAAAAGAATAGTCTTTAAAACTGATTATGGCAATTAATGGGTCAATCACCTCGTTAATTTATTGTTTTACTAATAAACAAGCGACTAGCATTAAGAGGAAGCGAAGACCGCTCAATCGTCCCAATCGCTCAAACGTAATGTTAAGAGCTGGATGCGAGCCAATAGACCCTGGCCCTGTATTCATATGTAGTTCACTGCGCATCGCCGAGTATTCATCTTTGGCTACCAGTGTAACTGGGATGCGAAGACCTGTCAAAATTATTCATAATCACAGATAACACTTAAATTGGTTCGCTTCAGGCGAGAGCCTGATTTCATTTGGCAATGACTATTTTGTCATTGAGGCGTGCCGAGGCCAAGGCGTCGGTGTCAACGAAGATTATGTTGCGGTGTATTAATGGCTATGAAATCGTATAATTAGAATAGATATGTAATAGGCAAACAGCCCACAACTTTGGAGACAAAGTCGACTTATTTCAATGAAAACAGGTGACACGACATTTTGTGGCATGCCACTATCGAACGACATTGTGCACTAGTGTATTACTTAAATGTATTCGTTCAATAAAAAACTAGAAATGGGTAACATTAACTCATAAGATTTGATTACAAACACAGCCGACACAGATGAACTTAAATAAAGTGTAAGTAGAACAGTATAACTTTGACTTTGACGGTTTTTCCGATCTGAAAATAGAAAGCCTTCTAAGTCGCTTCTCAGGTTGCAATGCTCCTGAGAAAAGTGTTTCGTTGAAAAGCTTTTTGTGATCAACGGAATGGTGCCGTCGTCTGACGTCTCTAAATGGCTTCTGCCTATTATCTTCTTAGTGCTTTACGCTACAGTAATGTTGGATTGAAGGATTAGTACAGCTTAATTTGTAGTTAAACCATTGTACTTATTCTGACTGAATCCCTACTATAATGTTATAAATACTAAAGTAACTTTCCCTGTCTGTCTGTCTGTTACATCCTTACGCTTAAATCGCTGAACATGAAAATATATTTAATAATACACATAATTATAGTCTGTATCTTTAGGTATTTAAACAAAAGGAAACCAAATCTACCCTCAAATGGCTCCTTAAGCCAGTTCAGGGTAGATAAAATGAAAATGATCAAATAATGTAGGTTAAAATCAGTCGCTCAGTTACAGATCCAGGCAGTTTTGTATTAGTATGGTTAACCAATAACTCTTATAAGTACCCGAAAATGTAAAAATTGATTGTATACTTTTATTTAAATACGTAAAGAAAAGATACAGACTATAGAACCCAGAAAACTAAGAACATCAAGTAATATTCTTTATTGAGCACCATAAATTTAAAATATAAAATATTATTAAGAATAATATTAAGCCAATAGGGCTATAAAGGTCGTAATTATGTAAACAGTACTGCTATTAATCGTATAATAACCTAATAACTCCCGGAAATCGACTCGAAATAGGATACTACAGGTGAAGTTAATAGGCAAACATATGGTGTCATTACATCACCATATTCTTTCATAGCCTCGTAAAATAACCCTACATTATTCTTAAATGTGGACTTTATGTTATATACTACAAGTATCCTTTTCGATCGGCTTGATCGGGCAAGATACGCAGTTGGGAAAGTAAAGGCGTTGATATTTCGGTATCGGCCGCAGTGCGCTGGGACCTGAATTCAGGGCTTGACCTCATCCATAATTCAGGACAATACTCGCCGACCCAAACTGGCTTATGTTTAAGACAAAAAAGTCAAGTGAAAGTAAGAAGCTTGGTAAAAAAAAATATAATTTATGTTACGAATAATATTATAGGACTTTATAAATCAACCGGTGTACGTTTCATGTGTCAAGCAAGTACTCCTTATAAGGTAAGTAATTTTTACTGAATTAAAAATTTTAAAACAGTATGTTAGACTTTTCAATATAAAATTATACCTAATCATATTTTGTATGGAAATTATTAGACTGTGGATCTGACAATAGATCTATATCACATTATCTAAATATTTTATTTAGTACTTACTTGGCTGGCGCGATGACCTAAAATGAGTCTTAAGTAGCCTCCAACACAAGAGCACGCCACCTTGCTTGATCCAGAGCGTTCAGGCCAGCTTTCGCCGACGCCGAATTTTTTAGCTTATAATTTTACCCAAATTGCTTTGTAAAGATAAACTTACTTGAATCAGATTTAAAAGACTTTCTACGTTATCTAAGTAAAAGTTGCTCAATTTATATTGTTCGAACGAAATTCTACCCCGGGCTATTGAATAAGTTATCACTGTAACTCTCAAACATTCTAAGTTCGCCAAAGAAAAGTTCGGCAAGATCAACACAGACTTGGAAAAAAAATGTCTTGCTCTTTGTACAATTAAAACAAATGATATCTATACAAAGTTAAAATTATCAAAAGGTTTCGCTTAAACATTCTAAATAAATTTACAATTCCATATACATACTACAAAAAAATTGGTCCCAAAGTGAGCTGTGGTAAAATTTAAAGCCAGGAGGATGATGACATTGATGACTCAGAAAAATAATATCTTAGATAGGTATATTTACAATTAACCCAGTTAACCCTTTAATATTAAAATATATTGAATGTTGCCTGCTTTAAATAACTAATATAGATAAAGTATAAGCAAATTAAATTTACCTTGGAAATCATCGATTTAAATATTTACTTGGATGCCGTTCGATCCATTTCGTTGGCACGCCTGATTACACCGTTTGATGGATTGAATATATTATGAGGTGTCATTGGATTTGATTCAGTCGGAGTGAAAAATCTAAATTGTATAATATAAAACAGTTTCTTTACACATTAACAGATAACCGTTACCCTAAAAATTTGATACTACATATTTTTTATATTATTCAAACGTTGTAGAACTCCACAAAGAAAGGATTTTTTCCCTAAGAGGGCAGGAAAATCTATCCCCTAAGAGGGTGAAAAATCGGGTTGACCTTCTTAATTTAAACGGAATTTAATCGCGTAAGTACGTAACTACTAATGAAAATTTAAAATTTCCTCCGACGTTTCGTGTTTTCATTGTTTTCGTGATTCGGGATAAAATGTGACTGAAGTTGACATCAAGATCTTCTAGCTGCGCGAGTTTTCGAAATACTCACACTTGGTCTTGTTTATTCATTTGAACGGACAAAGTCTTTAAATAATATAGCAACACGCAATTTTTATTGGCCAGCGAATCGAGTAAAATGTGTCTTAACTAATGGGTAAAAATTACTTTTAATTTAATTTAATGGAGAATCATCAGAAGTATGTGACAGGCGTAGGTAACATAGTTAGGCATATTATAGGTATGTTATTGAGATGAACACTTACTTCCTTGGCCCTCACTAAAACAAACTTCAGATACTATTCATAAATGTAACTTTAGTTCACTCTAAGAAAGTTTACGCTTAGCTACTGCCCGCACAGTACCTATTGAATCTCACATTTTGATAGGTCACTGAATCGATATAACTCCGTAATTTTGTTCAGTGATCGACTGAAAATGTGTCCATTGCGTCCGTCCCGTTCATTTGTGTTTCCAAAGAGATTCGGATCATAAACAAGGGCGGGGGATAAACCTATTACTTCCACTTATTGGATGGGACATGTCCGTTTATGTATAGTCAATTCACTGTTGTATCTTCAGACGTGAATTTATAACAAAAATATAAGCTAAAACTTAAACTTAACTTAATTTAAGGGATGAACTAACCTATATTACATTACTTAAGTACCTAATGGTAAACATACATACAGACAGACAGACATGACGAATCTACAAGGGTTCCGTTTTTTGCCATTTGGCCACGGAACCCTAAAAAGAAGGTTATTAAGGATGATTCACGTTAGACCGGGCCGTGTCCGGGCCTGATAATTGCGATAAAACAATGCAAATTAATTGTGTTTGGGGTTTTTAGAATTATTTCGATGAGTATTAGTTGCCTGTGGAAAGAAATGTACAGTCAGCGATTAATGCTTGTACCAAAGCTGATTTTTTTGGCAAAAACTTATTATATCCAAAAAGTAACTTTAATATTATACGATAAATAAACCAATATAATTAAGCTAATACCAAAGTATTCGAGATGTGAATTAAAATGTACGTCGACTAAGATTGGCTGAGGTAATCATAATCAGTCAATCCGAGTTGACGTGAAAGTAATATTACCGATCGGCAAAAGTGAGTTCTAAGGAAACAGGAAAAGTAGATCAAGGGGGAACTGTAAGACTCTTTAATATTTAATACTTCTTTCTGTCCGCTACTTCGTTTGCGAATGATGATGATTGATAAAAACTATCCTTTGTCATTCCCCTTGCCTTAAACCAGGGGTCACCAAACTTTTTTACCAGAGGGCCATTTTGCGCCTCAGAAACTTTCGCGCGGGCCGGATTTGCCCCGCGGGCCGGGGTTCGGAGAGCCCTGCCATAAACTATCTACATATCATCATTCTCTTGCCCTTGTCCCATTCACTTGGGGTCGGCGCAGCATGTCTTTCTCTTCCACACCTGTCTGTCGCCCGTCATTTCATCATTCACTTGCGTTCGTTTCATATCATCTCTCCCACAGTCCATCCACCTTTTCCTCGGTTTTCCTTTCCTTTCCTGTTCCTTACTTTTTCTGTTAAAAACATTTAGTAAAAGAGGGGACAAGCTAAGAGTGATCACTAATTTTCTTTCCCTTGTTTCGAGGGACGATGCCACCATCAGACCTTTAGGATATAAATAAACTTGCATTTAAATTTGTCTATCGGAATAGTATAGCTACTGGGACAGATTCAAAACCCTTAATCATAATTCTCGAGGTGGACTAGCGTTTAAAAGGACCCGAAAGCAAGTCGCTGACAAGAAAATCTCCACAATGAAGACAAATTGGCGTTCCCGTTTAGTGTCTTTACTTTACGAGATACCGCCTTCAATGGCCGCCCATCCACTTCCACTCATTAAAATCTGAGGTCTGTTGTAGGTACTGTTGAGGTTTTTTTTGACAATTATGGTGATTGTTAGGAGAGAATTTTGCGCCGCCGTATTAAGTTAAGTAATACATAAATTATTCATTTAAATTTTATAACGTCTACAAAGACCTTAATTGTAGGTAGATTACCCTTTGATATTATTTTATGACTATTACTTTAACTTAACTACGCTGCCATGAAATTGCTCACATGTAATTAATTAACGATCACATTTAATTAATTAGTTGATATTTTGATAAATATCTATATATTATAGTGAAATATCCTGTCCTAATGGAAATCAATCATAATTCATAACTTGCACGTTACATTTTTGACCTATTTTTCGATTCCAAAATTTGAAGCAGCATAGATTTGGCGATAAAATCTTGATATGAAAGTTTTCCCCTTGCTGACAGATTCTGTTGTAACATGCTATATCTATTTAACCGTTGATTCGGCTGTCGGGATAGCCGTAGGTAGGTATCAACTGTTAAGCCGTACCAGGTGTTCGAAAGCTATTATGTGTTTTAAATGTTATTGGAACTTTTTGCCCCCCCCGTAAAATAAAATTAACATTTTATGAAAGTTCACAAAATTTTCCTACTTTTAAGATTAGCCTAGGTATTCCTTATTGTATTAAAAATACAAATTACATCTCGTTGGAGTTCAGAGAATAGGGCTGGTATAGATTTATTCGAAAGTTCCCATTGTGAGAAATAGGCGATAGATTTGTTACACAGATAGGCCGAAGAAAGGTATAATGCAAAGGCCGGGTAGGGTCTGGGCGAAGGTCGCGAACTTAATCATGGAAAGTTTTATTACCTACCATATTACGGATTTTGTCACCTGGTCTAAATAAATTGTTTAAGAATACGTTAAAACATTGTAAGATGTAAATACATCTTAATAAACATAAACATAGTTAAAATGTTGTTGGTGACATAAATATACCACATAAGAAATAATTTTATATATTTCTGATTATATTATACTTATTGTCATAAGAATCTTATTGAAGCAACTCCAGTCCAGTTTGTAGAATTGCGAGCTCTTTCCTGTTAAAAATCTTTCACGTATAACTCTGATAACTCTGATTCTAAGTCGACTTACAAAGTTAAACATCGTATAATAGCAGAATGGAAACGAAAATGAGAATGTATAAAACTTAATATAAGAAACTTTCCTTCATAAAAGGAAGAACGATAATGTTATGAATAAAATGAATGAATGGATGTACCTATGACATTTTGTTTGTATTGTCAACTTTTATTTAGTAGTGAATAATAAAGTTTTTTCAATAAATGTAGGTAGATGTGTATGCTTTTAGCCTATCTCTAATATTCTTATCATTTGTTAGTTGTAATTTAAAACCCGCAATTCGATGTTCTATCCATTAGCAAAACAAGTCGTAAGTACTCTATTCAAGATTTTTTGTCAGTCTCAGGAAATTTCATTACTTTTTAATTTGTCATGTATATTTTAATATTAATTAAGAATTAGTTTATAATTGCACGCTACATGTCCTCTGTAGCTATTTGTGTGCCATGTGGCACTGTAACATTATACATTTAAGACCTACTGTTGCACCAAATTCCAAATTATTTAAACATAGGAATATGTTTAACAAATAAATAATTTTGAATTTGGTCACTTACCTCTCTTTCTTGAGCTCGCTGTTCTTTTTCCGGAAATTGGCAACGAGTACTTGCAGCTCGGAGGAGTGCCGGTCGTAGATCTGCGAAAGCTGCGTCGTGAAGTCAGCCACTGGAACAACATTACGTTTTCAGGCTAAGCGTATGCTGCGTCTTACCTAAGCGAACAACTCACGAACGCGACGCGGCGCGGCGTGGCGGACCCGAGGCGTTCGCAACGAGATCGCCCACGTAGGACACTTCTATAGGTATCAAAGGATTGATTCCCCCCCGCGAAGCATCGCTTCGCTTCGCGTTCGCGTGTTGTTCGCCTGCGTAGTACGCTGCGTGAGGCGCAAGCGACGCCGTTCCACGCAGCGCAAGGCAAAACAGAATTTGTAATGGAATTACGTCGCAGCGTGCGTAACTAAAGATCACTAGGCCAGATCATCATCATCATCATTGGCCTTTACGTCTATTGCAGACGATTTATGGTGTAACATACATTACACCGCCTGGGACGGAATTAAGGAAACGCAGGGATGCCCAGCACCTGCATTACCCTCTCGGCTACTACTACTACTACTATGGTTACTAGGCCAGATAGGTCATCAATATATATGTAATATGAAATGGCTGTTTGATATTTAGTTTTATTATGGGCTAGTATAGCCACCAAGTGGATGCCGTAAAAAAAGCGCGGACTTGGCAGGCCCAGACGGAGATGGCGGGACGACTTAGACGCTTTCATCAGTAACTGGCGGGAAAAAGCACTACAACGGGGTGGAAATCACGGGAAGAGGCCTTTGCCCAGCAGTGGGACACTATAACGGGCTAAAAAAAATGTTAAATGTACACGTAGAAAATGTAATAAATGCCGAGAACAAGCGCAATTAGCTACAACTTGTCGTACGGCTTATGATTAATTGAAATAACGCAAAGTGTTTGTTTTATACGTGCGTTTGATTCTATTTTACCTCACAATTCAGCGAGGAGTTTGCAAACAATCACGGCTCACTGGTTACGAGTAAGTACGTGCGTGTAAACAGGCTAAATATTAGGCTTTTCAGCTGGTCCGTTTGCCAAACGTTTCAATGAGAGTTATAATTGGAATACTTATTTATTTTGGCAGATGTCATTTACTAAATATGTAGGTACAAATCCGAATTGTGAAAAGAAAATTATTTTTAAAACTATGTAGGTACCGTTTAATATCCAGGAACATGTAACTTCAAAACTAACACACAACATGTAACACGTAACTTCATGTAAATTCAAGTGAGTGAAACCGTTGTCGTATAAACAATTTAACATGTAACTTGTTTAGGATTCAATAAAATTTTGATAACTGATTCATATTCGTCGGTTACATTACACTACAATATTTATATTTCATATTTAAATAGTGACTTTTTGTCATCAACGCGGGATCCGCTTTTGGCAAATTATACGTGGTGGACTGGTGGTTTTGTCGAAACTTTGCCATCTGATCTGCAACCCGTAGTGACCTTTAATGGGACTTGTCTCTAGCTACTTTTATTACATATATTTAGTACTTAAAAATTAAAACGTAAACTGCAGTATACAGTGCCAAAAGAATACAAAACTACCAATATATCAAAAGAGAAGAAGATATCGAACGTGTTGTGTATATCGCGGTAGCTATCTTCTTATAAATTGTCGATAACAGACATGTCGATATTTCATTTTAAGTAGTCAATCACTATATATCGTCACTACTTTGAAAATAACTGTCAATCAAAAGACAAATGTAGTAATCAAAAGAGAAATGTAGTATGTATGAGATGCATACAGAGTTACGGCGTTTCTACTTTGAGTATCAGTGTGATTATACGAGATTTTTTCATAGTAGGTAGTGACGATATTTTTCCACAAGAAAATCTATGTTTAGTTATAACCATGCTAGATTAAAATCGTATCGTATAACATGAACTTTAAACAAAAGAAGCTTCTCCGATCAGGTGAAGTTGAAAAGTTGCATAATTATTAGGTAACATTACATCGCCAATGAGCCCTAGAGCGCCTTAATGAGCGTGCTCCGTATAAAAGTTACCAGGAACATTTTCCATACTAATAATGATCGGAGGTGTCGACCGACTTCCCATAAATCTTATACAACGTGAGTTTTACGGTGAAAACTTTGCTCACAAGCCTGTGCTCAAGTTAATGGCGGGTAAACGTGTTTTTGAGGTGTGTTTTTTAAATTTGTTAAAACGGAAGCTTATGAGAATAAATTGACCTTTGAAAACCGTTTAGAAGTTATTTTATAAGCGCACATTAGCATTTTTAATACACATTTTGCTACTCTACATTAATCATTTATTATCAATTTTATAACTTTTTATTAGGTAGGAATGTTTATTTAATTTCAATTTATATATTAACTAGCGACCCGCCCCGAGTTCGTATGGGTAACACAAAACCTTAACAAATTATAACCTTCCTAAAAATCACTCGATTGATATGTGAAAACCGTGTCAAAATTCGTTCAGTAGTGTTTGAGTTTATCGCGAACATACAAATAGACAGACGGCGTGGAGAACTTCGTTTTATAAGGTGAAGTCATTTCAAAACTTTAAGAAATAAGGACATGCACTAGCAGCTATTATTTTATTGGAGAAAGCTAACAACGAATATTTTATCAACAATAAGTAGGCTTATAAAAAAAGTAGGCTTATAACTATTGGCGATTATTTGTCGAATGTAATAAGCGTTCAATCACTATCCTGATCGAAAAGTATATTTACCGAAAAGTGAAAAAGCGTATGGGATTATTATATACTGCTTATTTTATTACTTTTATTTCCAGAGTTTCTTTTACAGAAATACAACCGAGTTTTTATTCAGCGTATGACGGTATAATTAAAGTACCTATCATTATATATCTATATGCATGTGGTTTGTATGATTAAATATTCCAATTTCGTACCGAGAAATAATGACTGATCCATTATTCCAAAAAAAAGGAAACCTAACGGAAAAATGAATACAAAATTAACTCTATCCCTTTTTGTTTCCGCTCATGTTTTATGCAGGCTATATTATGCAGCAAGTGTCCGGATTTACGATGTCGAGTTGAGAGAACACAAATGTTGAAGTGTTGTTAGACTGGTGCTCGTAAGGGTTTGTTATGCGGAGGCATCTGCTTTTATGGTAAGTAATGTGAAAGGTTGCTATATGTATTCCCAAGAAACGTACTCTAGGCTGTAACCTTTTGTAATGGCATTAGCTTTTTAATAGATATTGAAGGTATTATTATTATTTATTTGTTAGCCTGTTGTGTCCCACTGCTAGACAAAGGCTTTACACTCTTTCTTCCACGCGTCTCGTTCTATGGCAATATTATGCCCATCTTTCCGGAAGAAGAAATGTAAAAGGAAAGGAAAGGTAGGTTTTTGAAGGTGAGTATAAGAGTTATATACTTTTTAAATGGCATATGTGCCAAATAAGCCAAATAATAAGGTTAAATAAGTAATGTTGAATAATATTAAAAAGATCTTACTTACTTTTGGCCTATCAAACTTAACAAAGCTATTAAGCAAATACGAAGAACAATAAATTCTTTAAAAGGTGTCCTTCTTTAGCGAGCTTTGCAAGAATAAAGTTCTTCTCTAACCTTGTAGTTTAAAAGTAATTAAAAGTACTCAGAAGGTTCATTAGGAACTGTTTAAATTCGAAGTTGAGGGCACAAAGTTTTGGGCTATAATTAATGAACGCGGTTCCAAAACTAAAATAGGTCATAAAACTAATAAGGTTTTGGCAAAAAAATCATTTATGTATTTATAAGCTTATATCGGTGACCATACTTTTTTCCATTTAGCTTTAATAAAAAGCTTTTTAAATAAAGTATGCACATAAGTTAGGTCTCGAGCGTTTTAAATCGCCACTTGACCTAACGTAGGTAAGGTAAATAACTCACTCATTTACTTTTATTTAGATATGTTAATGGGATTTAAAATATTGATGTATTCTATGTAGTATCTATTTTATTATTTTCGATATCTATATTTATTAATTCCACTTTATTATGATTTATGATGCGCGGCTCATCTTTTATTTATCAAAGCAGATAATTTGTCAAATCTCAAAATTCCAGATGTTAACATATTAAATATGCTCAAAACGTTCATCCTGACTGTAAATAGTAAAAACCTTAATTTAAAAAAATGCATCAATTTAAAAGTTGTGCGACCAGCGTTTATGAATAGTTTACGCCGACCGAACGACCGAACAAACTCCGGAACTTGGCGGAAGTTACGCTGAACTGCATTAGAAAATCTGTAAAATTTTAATGGCTTTTTAATCACTACTACTTAGCTTTTCTTGGAATCTATTTGCGTCTCATTGATCATAATTAAAATTAATAATTATTTCTTATTGCACGTTCAGACCTGTCCCATTCAAGTTTACCCAATGAAATGAACTTGTTGGTAAGTTTTTAATGTTGTTTGGGCACAGACGATACATGTTTCCTATAGCTAATGTCTATTTAAATAATAATTAACCAATACAGTTGCCACTACATGGCTCATTTTAAGAAAAAGAAAATACAGGATGGCTAAACTAACATTTAGGGATCCGACAAATAACAAACAGCGGACAACTCCTTGCGCCAGATGTGGAACTTAGCACTTACTAACAAGTTAGAGACCGGCAATGTTCTACCCTTCGTGCACCCAAAGCTCCTAATTCGGGTGGAGATTCTATCTAGATATAGATCTACAGTGTCTTAGACAAAAGTCTGTACAGCTGTTGGGGTTACGTTATTTATTAATTAAGCATAGTAATAGGAATAGGATGTAGTTCGTCCAGAATTTATTTTTGTGAACTCTACATACTTAATATACATATTAAACTACAAGTTTCTGGTAGGCGTATGTAAACAAACTTGCGTGTAGAACAAGTCATTCTGATGCCCTTCGCATAGACTACTAATTTATTAACCGTCCTAACCTCGTCCTAACAATATCCCATTATCTATTTATATCGCTGTTATGAAGAAAACTTCATTTGCAGTTATTCTCGTGTGAGCGTTATTAACTACGAGCAACTTCGCTATGACTGGAATCGTTTCCAAACGATTTTTTGAATGGTATTAATTAATATCGATATTTTTTTTAAATTAATAAATCTGTTTGGTTTCAAAAAAATTATAACATTACAATAAAAACGGTTACGATTAAAAAACGATTACGGTTGGATGCGGGTCGCTTCCAACCGGTACGAATGGAGGTCCAAGGGGGAGGCCTATGTTCAGCAGTGGACGTCTTATGGCTGAGATGATGATGATGATGACAATAAAAATTGGCATCTATTGTGATTGGATTATTGCTGTGGTCTGTGGAATTACTGTACAGTCAGTGTCAAATAGTTTGGTACGCCATACACATAATATGGTGTACCGAACTATATATACTTCGGATGCTACCTATGTATTATATGACTCTGACTGTACAATTTGGGTAACAGACTACCAGTAGCAACGTAGCAACGCGTAGTTAAAAGCCTGAACATAACCAGCAAAACATGTTGATGATCCGCGGTGACCGCGGTTGATATCATGCCATTTCAAGTAACGTGAAATCGGCTTTTTTGCCCCGGAGTAAAAAAAATTCCGTCGAAAATAATGAGCCAAATATTTACAGAATGTATTTAAAAGAATATTTTCGGGATATTCTTCCATACTTAGCTTAATAAGCTGATAATTAACACAACATAATTTTGCTCTTTATACGTCGATGTATGATAGGTTGGCAACAAGAGGTAACTACCTAACTACCTAAATTAGACTTGTCATATTAGAAGAATTTTATACACTAACTAAGTATACGGCTGAAGGGTTTAAATTTATATAAGTACCCATAACTTATAAAAATAGATAGGTCTAAAACTGGTAAGAAAACGAAAATATGTACTTATTTATAAAAATACAGAAAGGGATGTTTTATGTTTCCACCTCTGAAAGGCTGTTAGAAACAAACTTTCCGGGTGGATGAACACTAAATTGTTTTTAGTATGAAACTATTATTATGAGGTTTAGTGCAGCTGTTTGAATAACTTGCATAAAAATATATATTTGCAAGTTACATTTAAGGAGGATTATTGTAAGAATTACCTCAAAGCCAGTTTGGTCCATTGGTAGCTAATCCTTTAATGCATTGGCATTCATGATTTGCGGAGTTACCTACTTCAACTAATTCTATCTTCTGTCAGAACTTGAAATCTTTGAGATAAGTAACTAGCTACTGAGATTATCCAAACATACAATTGTTGTTGTTTGTTATTAATTTATCATAGTCTGCCTGGCATACTGTAATGTCTAGAACTGATATCGATTTTTGTGATATAATACAGAACAATAGACGGAGCATCATCCAAATTGCGTTATTATTTCATTTGTAAACCGCCTAATGGTAAAACTCACCCATTAGCTTGATAATGTAATATATATAATAAGGTTAAAGGTTAAAACTTTTCAGACTACACCCACACTCTCACTCTGGATACAACATTAGTGTTGTTACGAAATAAAGAAGAGTAGACAGAATGTTGGTAATTTATTTCTAATCAAGTTTGTGAAGCAACACTCAAATACCACAAGGGTTGAGTTTAGAATTAAACACATTTAGTTTTAAAATTGTGTTTTTAATTTGAGTTATATCCATTATAAGAGGGTTATTCTTCTTCTTCTTCTTCAACGTGCCATATCCTAACGGATGTCGGCGATCACCATGCGAAAGTCCTCTCTATGTTTCGCCACTCTGCCCAGAGTGGTAGCGTCCGTAATACCGGTCCAACTCCTTATATTATTGCACCATGATGTTCTGGGTCTTCCTCTACCTCTTTTTCCATCAATTTTTCCCTCAATAATAGTTTTTAGTAACGCATATTTGGTGTTCCTGTAGATATGTCCAAAATATGCTGTTTTCCTTCTTTTTATTGTCAATACGACTTCCTTTGTCTTTTTCATTCTGTCTAATACTATTTTATTTGATATTTTATCTACCCACGATATTCTTAGCATTCTCCTGTATATCCACATTTCAAAGGCATCTAATTTGTTGATTAAAGATTTATTTAGGGTCCATGCTTCTACTCCATACATCAGAATTGGTAATACAAAACATTTAACTAGTCTCCATCTCAGGTTTAAATTTATATCTTTATTTATGTATATTTTTTTCATTTTTATGAAGGCACTCCGGGCCATTTCTATTCTTATGCGGATCTCCATTTCTGGGTCCCATTTCTCATTGAGCCAGCATCCCAAGTATTTATATTTGGTGACTCTTTCCACTGGTTTTCCATTTATATTCAGGGGTTCATCATTTTCATGCTTTTTACTAATTATCATATTATTAGAGGGTTATTAATTAGTAGGTATTTTAGAATATAATAATTTACCTAATTTAGGTATTTTGGAAAGGAGGGGAGGCCTTTGCCCAGAAGTGGGACTCTAAAATAAAAAAAATAGAATCATGGATTTTATCAGTTTACTGTTATTCCAAACGGTGTACAAAACCCAAGTTACCCGTTTACTTTGCTCACGAATGTACGTTTGAAAAAAAAAATGTGACGAGTAGGTAAAACAAATCTTAGATATTTTAAACTGATATTGTCAAAACAATACTCCCTTAAAATATTACATTTTAGTTAATTTTATTCTTTTAATTTACAAATATAAATCAATAAGTTAGAAAAAAATTTATCTAAGTATATTCGGAAAATTCGAGCACAAAATATCCATTAATACGAAGATACTTGTCGATATAACAATAAAAATCTAATTGTGGTCAAGTGAGCCGAGAGTTCGAGACCGATTTACGAATATTTGATCCGATTTTTTACTACTCGAATTTCAAGTACTTATTCGTGTACCTACACTTTACACAAAATGTAACGAAGAACTAATGACATTTCACAAACCAGTCATAGATATTAAATTAACTTTTAAATTTTCCCTTTGTTAAGAACATAATATATTTTTCCGGACGGGTGATATTAAATAATCAAAAGGAAAAAAAAATAGTAAGCAGAGAGGCCAGAAAAATATTACGCTCATCCTGTGTTGCGACTAAATCCTTATTACATTTTTGTAAGTACTTTCGGTTTGTCACCAAAGCTGCTTGAAACAGCTTTTACATTACTGCAGATAAACTGCTATCATTACCAAGCAAATGTAAAGGTATCTATCTGGTGCTATTGGTGGCGATATTATGCACATTTGAAAAGTATTTAAAACATAAATATTGGTATTATTGGTAGATTTACTGTAACGAACTACAAGTAGTTTGTATTTTAATCAATGTAAACTATGATACCTATTGTATTTGTTAAAATACGTACAATGTGGCCGTTAATCAACTCGTGCTTTCTTATTTAGTAATTTTAAAACAAAATAAAGTGTTTCAATCATAAATCCTTAATTCTTGTACTTCCATCGCTTAAAGCAAAGATAATAAATTACTTCTACAATAGACAACAGAGAACCGCCAAAACAGAGACCGAAGCTGTTTCCAATCGCGACTACGAGATCAAGCGTCGTGCGGGCAACCTGCCGGGTAATCCGTTCATAGGGCCGGTTACTCAAAGAAAATCTTGCGCTCCTCGCTCTTACGTTTTCTTCAGGTTCCAAAAAATCTTTAGCTACCACATTGTAATCCGGTTCTTCGCATGACGGTAAACAATCACAAATTAAGCCCGTCTCATTCATCCCCGGCACTTTTAGTTTTCTCAATATCCTAAAGTTGTTCGATAGGCATTTCAATCCTTCCAAATCACAATACCGTTCCTCGTATATTTGAGGGGAAAAGTGATGAGTGCAGTTGCAGAGTTCTAACTGTGCATTTATACGGCATTGGCTAATACAACCAGAGTAACTGTAGTATTTGTAAGCTATATAATCTTCTGGAACTTCATTAGGGAATCTACATTGACGATATTCTGGAGATAGCAAAGACACTTCTGGTTCATTCACGACATTTATTATAGAATATATCACGTTAGCTTCTGCACCATATAGAACTGTCAACCTCCGATCGTATTCCATGTTCCAGAATGGTATGTCCTCCGGTGCGTGCAGGAATGCTTCGTAATCTTGTGACGCTACAATTTCTATTGAAGCCTGCCTATCTTTATTTGATGTTTGGTAAACAGGTGACTTTTCGGGACCATGTACATTATTCATTGAATAACACGTGCCATACTCCGTTATTATAGGTTGAAAACTGCCGCAACATTCGAAAGGGTTTCCATTCCATTTGCAGCTTAGTAAAAAATCTTTGCATTCTGAACGAACAGCCAGACTTAGTTGACCAAAATCTGTGGGACAGAGAGGTTCGTTGTCGCAGAGAGCGAAGCAGCTGTGACATAAACCGTTGAAAAATCCAATTTCACCGATGAATCGGTCAAGCTTACCTTTATCTCCAGGATTGATTTCCTGGCTAAGCATATATATTTTGTCAACGTTGGGTATTTCGCAAAGGGTTATCGATGCAAAAGTTGTGTTCCAATCTAGATAATCCGTTCTCGTGGTAAATCGAATAGTGTTCTCTTGGTAATGGTTGTAGTATCTGCGAATCGTGGCTACCGCAGCGATCCATACTTGGACATAAATGATAAAGTAAATTAACCTGTATATAAAATGTACATCTTTCCGCATGAAGAAACTTGGTCCGTGAACTGTCAGATGTTCGCAAGTATGTTCGAATCGTCGGTAAAATACCACGACGTGGCCCTTTATTTTAGACCACATTTCAGTCGCTTTACGACCGTGCCGTTCCTGTGAGCGGCGAAGTGAGAATGAATCAAAGGGATCCACATCGTTTGGTTAAATAAGGTACGCACAAAGCACATCTAAAAGGTTTCCATTTAGATAATGTTTAGTAAGCGGTATCATTGTCCGAATAACTTAATATACCTTCAATAAATGCTATGAAATAGCGATGATACAAAGATTAAAAGCCTTTGATAAAAGCACAAAAGGTTCTTAAAACTATTCCCTATCTAGATAATTTATAAAAGGTATAAAATATATCATATCATTAGGTACAGTAATAATGATACGTTTTTATTACACACTGAGAGAAAAGGATAACAAAAACACACTTAGAATTACAAAAATAAACTTAATCCGGAGACAAGGAGAGTCAACTAATAGAAACAAATTGACTTTTGCAATTTCTATTAGTTCTTGCAATTTCTATTATCTGTTTGTTGAAATTAGATTTAGGATTACTGAGCTGTTTGTAGAAATAAATAAACTTTACAGAAATAGTGAAACGTCTATAATTATTACTAAACTTCATTTTTTCCCCCAGTACAGAACTGTTTTTTAATTCCTGGTTTAGTTTACTAATGATTTTTCTCTCAGTGCACTTGCTCATACTGTATTATTCTACAAAGCTTGCGTTTCAGAAAGTAGATAATAAATAGTCAGCTGATATTGCTCAAAAGTCATTGGATTTTTTATGTTGTCAATAATTCCTGGCAACCAACACTTAAGGCATATAATTATAGGTTTTACCGCAAATTTTATTGAAAAATTAACCTAATTAAGGACCTGTTTTTTTGTGACACTATTTTCATATTTGGCTGGTAACATATCTTTACTATATCGTATCTAGTTAATCTCTAATTCATTTCCCGAATCGCGCCGTATGTCTCACATAAAAAAATTAGTCAGTTCATATAGCTATGGCTGTAACATAGCTATCATAATATTGTCTGGCAATCTGTCTCCCTGTTTGTACATACTCCGACACATTGCTTTCAGCCACCCTGCGGTTGACGGTTTAACACCGAGCACAGACAAAACATCCTCCAGACTTAGCATAGTCGCGCTACCCCCTCTGCCACGCATACGGTAATTTTACTCCATGTTCGAGTCGAAACTTTCGGTCGGTCGTGTCTTTGTGTGAAGTCCGTGTCTTTGAACGGACAAATCACGGCACGGGATTTCGCTCACCTCGTCTCGCGCACCCCCGCATTTTTGGCATCATCGGTTGAATGAAATAATTGCTCTAAACTCGGTTTAGAGGATTCCTAGTCTATGACACCGAATAACGGGCTCTGCGAAACACAGAATATTTGTCTTTACACTTTGACTAAACCCACTTAAGCCAAACTTCATGTGTGTGCGGAAGTTAACGAGGTATATCTTATATAATAATTATAATACGATAATGAAAGTTTGTCGTTTCCGTAGGTACAAACAGCAATACTCCTAACTGTACATCGCTGGACCTTATTACAAAAGGTAAATTAACAGTGTGGGCGATGGTACCACGTTTTGTAATTGTATACTAGCGATTCGCCTTGGCTTCGCACGGTATAACAAATTATACACCTAAACCTTCATTAAGAATCACCCTATTGATAGGTGAACACCGCATGAAAATACTTTCAGTAGTTTCTGAGTTTATCGTGAACACACAAACAGAGAGACGCGGCGGAGGGCTTTGTTTTATAAGGTGTAGTGATTGTACTTTTACTTAAACAAAGAAGTTTTACTATAAAATCTTAAATATATTTATTTGATAAACCGGGCAAGTGCGAGTCGGACTCGCGCACGAAGGGTTCCGTACCATAAAGCAAAAAAAAAAACCGAAAAAAATGCAAAAAAAAAACGATCACCCATCCAAGTACTGACCACGCCCGACGTTGCTTAACTTTGGTCAAAAATCACGTTTGCTGTATGGGAGCCCCACTTAAATCTTTATTTTATTCTGTTTTTAGTATTTGTTGTTATAGCGGCAACAGAAATACATCATCTATGAAAATTTCAACTGTCTAGCTATCACGGTTCGTGAGATACAGCCTGGTGACAGACAGACGGACAGACGGACGGACAGCGAAGTCTTAGTAATAGGGTCCCGTTTTACCCTTTGGGTACGGAACCCTAAAAATAAGGTGCCAGGAAATCTGTTCATAACAAAAGAATCCGAAGTGATCCGAATCTATTTTGAATACAGAGTGCAGCGAGACATTTCTGCTTAAATCACGTCTAAGCAGTGAAATCTGTATTCCTTCGTCCTTCCAGCCTAAAAACCACGTTCCTATTTGTCAACGCGACCTCCTTACCAAATCCGTACACATTTCAAAATCGACTAATTAGATTACCTACAGAGAGAGCGAGCTGAATATTAATGCTGACAAAGTTATTTAGCACGTACTATATAATATTGTTTAGGAAAAGGCAGAAGTATTTAAATCGAGGAATAAATATTATAACATTGAGTAATATCATCATCATCTCAGCCATAAGACGTCCACTGCTGAACATAGGCTTCCCCCTTGGACCTCCATACGTGCCGGTTGGAAGCGACCCGCATCCAGCGTCGTCCGGCGACCTTAACAAGGTCGTCTGTCCACCTTGTGGGTGGACGTCCTACGCTGCGCTTGCTAGTCCGTGGTCTCCACTCGAGCACTTTTCGACCCCATCGGCCATCTTCTCTGCGTGCAATGTGGCCTGCCCATTTCCACTTCAGCTTGTTAATCCGGTGGGCTATGTCGGTGAAAACAATTAATTCGAACATCTAAGGTTAGTGTGATGGTGCAAGGCACTACCGTTCAACAGACAGTGCATCTCCTCACAACCAAGTCAAACCCATAAACTGCGCATATGTTGCTATAATATTCTAAAACCAATTTGATTATTGTGTGTATAAAAAATCTACTTGCTGCTTATTCTTACTCAAAAACAATTAATTCGAACACCTAAGGTCATTATACAGACAGTGCATCTCCTCACAACCAAGTCAAGCCCATAAACTGCGTATATGTTGCTATGATAATCTAAAACCAATTTGATTATTGTGTGTATAAAAAATCTACTTGCTGCTTATTCTTACTCAAAAACAATTAATTCGAACACCTAAGGTGATTATACAGACAGTGCATCTCCTCACAACCAAGTCAAGCCCATAAAC
Source organism: Cydia fagiglandana (assembly GCF_963556715.1). Classification (NCBI taxonomy): domain Eukaryota; kingdom Metazoa; phylum Arthropoda; class Insecta; order Lepidoptera; family Tortricidae; genus Cydia; species Cydia fagiglandana. Next base: position 14,517,521 of record NC_085938.1, read on the forward strand.
TGCGTATATGTTGCTATAATAATCTAAAACCAATTTGATTATTGTGTGTATAAAAAATCTACTTGCTGCTTATTCTTACTCAAAAACAATTAATTCGAACATCTAAGGTCATTATACAGACAGTGCATCTCCTCACAACCAAGTCAAGCCCATAAACTGCGTATATGTTGCTATAATATTCTAAAACCAATTTGATTATTGTGTGTATAAAAAAGTGAATAAGTAATATTACCTTTCGCGTTTTGCAAGTTTTACGAACCAATATATTTTCTTTCGACAACATGATCAAAGGTATTAGGTACTTTTACGGAAGGTTTCAGTGTATAACTGATACAAATATACTACACATATCAGATATAAATAACTTTTGCATAAGGGAGGGAGGTCTAAAACGGGTAAACTACCGAAGAAGGCCTTAGGTACATTTTTACATCCTAATTTGTTTTATAACCTCCAGAATAAAATGTCTCAAGCTAAAATCATAATAATTATATGTTAATGAAGCAAAACACTCAAACTAATTTTAATTAAATTTAATTATTCATTTGAAAAGTTTAATTAAGTGAAACAAAAGCGAATCAAGTGAAATAAGGAATAATTTTGTTACGATATTCGGGTTTAGTCGTTCGCTGTTACAAATTCAAGAGAGACGGCGACTTTGTCACAAAGTTACATAATGTAGGTACAGTATTTTAAGTGCACTGCCTTATCTTCTTGATTTTTATAGCAACTGTTATTTATACGTCATCATTTCATAGAAGTTATTTAAAATAACACCTGCACTGCGTGTGCTATCAAAATCGTTGCAGACTTATCTTGGTCCTACTCTAGTAACCAGATGGAAATTCTCAATTATATACTCCAAAACAATATAATCTGGCCTATAGTGCGGGGTTTTAGGGTTCCGTAGCCAAAATGTCAACAACGGAATCCCTGATAGTTTCCTCGTGTCCGTCGGTTCATCCGTCCGTCTCTCTGTCTGTCCGTCCGCCTGGTTAAGCGATACCTACGAGCAAGAGGGCGTATCTTACTGAATGAAGGTACGGAGCACTCTATTAAGTCGATTTATTTAGTCGATGCATGTCGAGGGGCCTGCACTTAGCCGGCTTTTTTAAAGGTAGGCCTAACAGATCTAACAAGAATTAAAAGAACCGACGACCAGTCTGGCCTAGTAGGTAGTGACACTGCCTATGAACCCGATGGACCCAGGTTCGAATACTGGTAAGAGCATTTATTTGTATTATGATACAGATATTTGTTTCTGAGTCATGGTTGTTTTCTATGTATTTAAATATATAATATATATCGTTGTCTGAGTACCCACAACAAAAGCTTTCTTGAGCTTACCGTGGGGCTTAGACAATTTGTGTAAAAAATGTCCTATAATATTTATTTATTTATTAATTAACTTTGTGTTGTAGACTAGATTATTAGGCGACAAAGAAACGAACAGGAAACAAGTTATGGTACTGATTATTAAGTATTGTGTGACGATAACTTTATTGTTAGTTCTCTCTCGAGTTTTGAATTATTAAACTGTAACTGGCGCTCGTTGTATACAAGTATTCAGTTTGTAGTGTTAGCACCGAACATAAATCGTACAAAGTGCTATCTAACTCATACGGCGCGATTCGGGAAATGAATTAGAGATTAACGAGTTACGATATAGTAAAGATACGTGACGCCCCACGGTAAAGGTACCTTATGGCGGTTGGCGCTTACGCTATTATTAACGTCGCTCTTATATTAATGCGGCGCTATGCGACGTAAGCGTCAACCGCCACATGGTACCTTTTGCCGTAGAACGTCACATAACTTTACTTTTTCATATCCAGTGAATATTTAATTCATTTCCCGAATTGCGGCGCCATCGCCAACCGCCATAAGGTACCTTTTATCGTGGAACGTCACATATCTTTACTGTTTCATATCTAGTGAATCTCTAATTCATTTCCCGAACGGAGCCGATAGACAACATAAGCCTGTAACTTTAAACTCTCGCGTTTTGTACACATATTTAATTACACAAACGGGTATACCGCGATATAATTTCATTGTTTTTACCTTAATATCCGACGTTTCAGCTGAGTTGCATCAGCTGTGGTCACGGAAAGCTATGGTCTTTGACTGAAACCTCACAGAAAACTGGTGCAAGACCACAGATTTCCGTCACCACAGCTGGTGCCACTCAGCTGAAACGTCGGAATTTAAGGTAAAAACAATGAAATTATATCGCGGTATACCCGTTTGTGTAATTAAATATACATAACTACATAAGCTTGTGTATATAAAACAATAATTTTTGTGTGAAGTCATCATTAAAATTGGTAAGTTAGGCAATAATTTGGATAGATCGTTACTTAGTAACGCAATAATATGTAGTACCTATAAAATACTTTGCACGAAATATTACTCCTAGTGTTAATACTTACCTATCGTCCCTTTATCTTGTATTGATTTCTTGCATTAATGTATATGTACGAGTATGTATAAACTTATTTATTTATTATAAGCCTATACGATGTCTCACTGCTTTGCAAAGGCCTCCCCCCTTGATTTCCATTCGTCTCGATTTTGGGCAATCTCCGGCCAGTCGTTAAGATATGCGTCCAGGTCGTCCCGCCATCTCCGTCTGGGCCTACCACATCCTCGCCCGTCTTGCGGCATCCATACCGTGGTTATTTTGGCCCACCTCTGTGGGTGCATGCGGCAGACATGGCGGGCCCAGTCCCATTTCAGCTTGTATAAACTTATTATTGTATAAAGCAGAAAACACAATTTACAGTACATATGGTCCTATTTTCCCGCACTAGTGCGTAAAATAGCACTTTTCGTGCGATGTCAAAAGTTTAAAGGGCCATATGTACTGTAAAACGTTGTACGATACACGTGCGAATAGGTAATTCGCAACTCGTGTCGATTTAAAACACTCCCTTCGGTCGTGTTTTAATTTATCGCCACTCGTTTCGAATTTCCTCTTTTTCGCACTTGTATCGTAAATAACTATTATGGCACAGGATAGGCAGTACAAAGGCCGGCTCCATTAATTCTCTTTGTTGTGCACTAAAAATAATATACATTGTCCATCAACTGTCAGGTAGAATAAACACGTGGCTTAATACTATATTTTAAATATTTTGATATGATCCGATACAACATCATATGCCTTAACATAAAATTTACATTGCTACTTAACTAGTATACTTATAATCTCTTAGTACACTGCAAAGAGTATAACAACTAAGAAGAAGAAGTACTTATTCTTATATTTAGGAACATACACATTTTAAAGTACCATGGATTGATTGTATCATTTGATATTTACCGGTCGCTTTTCGGCGAAGGAAAACATCGTGAGGAAACCGGACTAATCCTAATGAGGCCTACTTTACTCTCTGGGCTGGAAGGCCAGATGGCAGTTACTTTCGTAAAAGATAGTGCCTACGACAATTCTTGGGATTAGTTGCTAAGCGGACCCCAGGCTCCCATGAGCTGTGTAAAAATGCCGGGAGGAAGATGATGACACATTTTAAAGTACGTTTTCTCGTGTGCGACTTTCCTGTAGACAAAAATCAGCTCGTGTGTGATGCGCCTTATAAACCAACTTGCATACTTGGCTGAACACGCGGTGTTGACCGGATGTAGTGAGCTATTATAATAATTTATTATGCACGTAGTATGCAAAGGACGGTATTTTAGTGCCTATTTATGTAATAATGTAGTAAATGTCGTACAAATTAATAATTAATGAGGAACCTATTTTAACTCGAAACAAAGCAAACTTAGTGTAACATTATAGTTAAGCTTGAGGCTCAATATCAACACAGGTGGCACGATTCGGGAAATATATTAGACATTTACTAGATTCCTAATTCATTTCCCGAATCGCGCCGAGGCTTTTACGTCTATTGCTGACGATTTATGTATTGCTGTTTAGACAACGGGTTTGGTGACTGTGGAGGCCAATGCTTGAGCGGCACAACCTCCCACTCTATTGATAGGTGAAAATTGCATCATAATCCGTTCAGTACTTTTTGAGTTTATCGCGAACATACAAGCACAGAAACAGACGGACGCGGCGGGGTACTTTGTTTCAAAAGGTGTAGTATTCAGTACTTTTACTTCAAATATTATCATTAGGTAATAGAACCTATCGTATGAAGAGAAGGGACCCGTTGATTGTTAATGTGAGCGGCAAACACGGCTCTTCACCATTTGCGGACCGGGAAAAACTCTTTTTACGCATAATTTACGAAAATGGAGGGAATGAATCCCCAAGTTTACAGAGGGTACGTTTTTTCACCCCAGTATTTAGCAATGAAATACTGAGCTTATTGAAAAAGTTTACACTAAGATTTACGTTAATATTTTATATTTTAAATACGTTATAAGTATAGGTAAGTTTGGACCATCGTGTACTCATTAGGTAACATAAATTTAAAAATACTTAGTAATAAGTAGAGGTAAAAGTATTTTACTGATGATGTACTTTTTTCGGAGATTCTGTCCATTTAGCTATGGCTAAATTACCTCATATACCTATAGTATAAGGTGATTTCAATGTTTACTAATTTATTGTAAGTACCTATCAATAATTTTACAATAAGGTAAACTAATCTAACTATACTATACGATTCAGTTACGTTCTTGAAATACATAACGCATACAAATACATGTAACAGTGGGTAGGACATATTTGCCACATCCAGATAAGTCAACAAGTGACCATGGATTCCGATTAGAGTCACCCTGTTAAAAAATATTAAATCAACTGAAAATTAGAGAACAGAGTGAATAGAATAGAGACAGTTTAAATAAAAGAAGAAAACAACACCTAACATAATAACATAATATAAGTCACGAAGTTAGAAAGACTTATGACTTATTACGGCATGAATGTTAGCATCACAATCATCACGACGAAGTTTCATCACTGTAAAAATGTATACAACGATATTGCATTAGTTATTGGATAGTTTTATAAAGTTAAAATGTTTGCAAAAGTTCCAGTATCGTTACTCGTACAAAAATAATCTGTGCGCAGATACTCTAAGCCCTCTAAGTCCTTTTATATGAATTCAGACGTATTCACCTAGGAACTTAAGTTCTTGTGCGAAAAAGCCGCTACCGATAGTGCTGAAACGAAGTTTTACCATGGAAAATGGCTTTATAGTGGATAAAACCAAAAAGCGGTTCGATGCACAATGTGCTTTGCGGTCATGCTGCGGTTACGCTTCCACAGCTGAAGTAAAAACAGTAACTAAAACTGAAACCTGTGTTTGATATTCTCATCTCATCATCTCATCTCAGCCATAAGACGTCCACTGCTGAACATAGGCCTCCCCCTTGGAGCTCCTGCATGATGGGGGGTGAATGCCATAATCGCCACGCTTGGCAGGCGGGTTGGCGATCGCAGTCGAGTACACCGAATTTGAGGGACGCTGCTGCCCGTCCACCGGTGGTCTTGGACGTAGTTTAAGGACATACCCGGGTCCCCCGGTCCCGGGTGTTTGATATTATCCCTTTTTAATAAAAATTAATTGCAAAAGGACATAGGTCTTTCATCATCATCATCATCATCTCAGCCATAAGACGTCCACTGCTGAACATAGGCCTCCTCCTTGGACCTCCACTCGTACCGGTTGGAAGCGATCCGCATCCAGCGTCTTCCGGCGGCCTTAACAAGGTCGTCCGTCCATCTTGTGGGTGGACGTCCTACGCTGCGTTTGGTAGTCCGGTCATAGGTCTTTAATGTTCGAATATCAACGGCATTTTATATTTGACAGATATTTACTTAAACCTTCAACAACATTTTATATTTGACAGATAATAATAATATTTAAATTATTCGATGTGTATAGTAACATGAAAGCGAAAAAACACTTCATTTTACGGCTGAATAATCTATTATTCTGCCGTAAATTGAAGTGAAAATCTATTCTCCACCGGTTCGAAAAATTTTATCTTGTGCGTCGTGAAAGTTTCAAGACGCGAGGATTATACAAACTTTGCCACCGCGTGAAACAACATTTTACACCACAGTGTGAGCCACACAAACCTGAGGAAAATACTAACTGTATATAATACAAATCAAATTCAGATGGATGGATAAAATGCGGTTGATAATCGAATTATTAAACATTTATCATTCAAAAATCATCATATAATATTTGCTTAGACGTCCATGTTCTTACTATAAGAGTAAGCCTTATTGAACTCACTTGGTTGATTTGAGTAACAAAGTTTAATGATATTTATTATTCCCTTTTTTTATTAAACATAAAATACTTGTTCGTCTGGTAAGTCTACCTCTATAGTTATGCCGTTCTCGAGAACGTTCTCCATTTTGTATGGGAAATTCGCGAGAGAACATTTCCCATAGTAAACGGTGAATGTTCTTAAGAACGCCACAACTAGAGGTAAGATAATTTTTTGGGGCGTATCGCACATTTAGCATAACTATTATTAGCACTGACTGCTGATTGTACATACTGTTATAATTTTACTGCGACATGTAGGTAGGTCACCGTTATTGTGGAGTTACAACATAGAAAGCTTGTATGGCGCCACTAAAACAAGATTCACCCGCAAATGGTTCTTTATTCGTCACACTGGCTTATTTAATAAATCCATCGAGCACTTTAGCTGCAAAACTGGCTCATGGATCTTGTATAGTTCGGAAATTCTGTTTAACTTTTCGAGCGTCTTCTCAATACGAATCGTTTACTGAAGTATCTTGTTTCAGTAGTGAAGTTTGGAGGTGCCGTAAAACTAACTCTAAATTATTTATTTGTTTTTCTACGGTCTTTTTCCTATGAAATAAATATTATTTTTCCCACTCTAAATTAATTTCTAAGTATACAGAGTGTCAGGCTCAGACGTTTCTGCTGCCGACTAAACATGAGTACGAGTAGGTAAGTATTATACGAGTGTGTACATAACGTGTACTTATGATAACGTAGTTGAAATTTTAAGTACACTTTATTGAGTTGATAGCCGTTTACGTTTATTATTAACTTCTTTTCGGTAAATAAGTTTATTGGTTCTTATTTTTGTATGGCAATGTCATATTTATTTCTATTGTAAATACCTAGTACCTACATCATTTCCATAGATTCGTACTTAAGCGACTAGAAATCGGCTTTCATCTCGACATTTGTTAATCTGTTCGAAGCCAAACGATCAAATATTTCAATTTTGTAATACTTACTAGTTACAGAAGTATTTGCACAAGGAAATTGATATTAAAATCTAGCATCGACTTCGAGGTACAGAAGGTATAATACCGCCTTTGTTACCGTGCTCTCTACCTACTAAATTAGGAATATCTTCAATAAAGCTCCTAGTTTAAGCTACGAACATGAATGATTGGTATCCGTAATGCCTTTGGGGAAATTGGCAGAGGAATATTATTACGTATAGAAATGCACGTAGATACGTACTTCTAACTTGGATTTACATAAAGTATAGCATTTCAAAGGGAAAAATTGTGATTTAGTCTTTTAGTAAAAAATTGGGAACAAGCGTCAAATTAACGATTTGCTATACACTAAAGTAGACAAAAACAGAAAAACCAAATGAGAAAGTTTTAAAAATAATATATGTAGATCAATGTTAAAACATATCAAAGTAGGTCACCCAGTTCATTCTCGTTTTTGAAACAGCGTATTAAAATAATGACCGCTGCCTTTTACGGGAAAAGTTCAAAAGTTCAAAGGATTGGTTGCTAACGGCAGATTACATTTTTTTCTCTAGTCCAGCCGTGCTAAAAAGGGAAATCCACAAAGAGGTGTAAAAAGTTTTTAGACAATTTAGTAGAGTAATAGAGTGAAAGCTTTCTACAATAGCTTTTCAAATGTGTGTTAAACACTGAATGTATTTATCATATTGTAGCAAAAAACCAATGTCTTAGTTACTAAATAATTTAATACGTAAAGTAATGTGCAGGGACCTATTTAAACAGGTTATGTTTTTCTCATTGAATGATTTATATAAAAAGGTTAAAGGTCGGTAACCTTTAAACTTTAACGACTTTAAAAATATACGATTGGATCGTGACAACATTTCAGAGAACTAATTTCAATTTGCATCGAACGTTTGTTGGTGTGAATTTATTATTCGGCGAATTACCATTCGACAAAGTATCTCTTTAGCGGAACAAAAGGGCTTACTATATTTTATGGGTAGCCTTTAGGGATTTTGTAAAATAATTAATCGTGTGTTTAAACTAGTTTTCATTGAGGCCTCACGGAAGACTAGTTTTAAATACCTAATGAAAACGCGTTTTCATTGATGCGATACGGAATACTAGTTTACGTTAATTACGTCTTCATTAAAAACGGGTTTTTATGGTAACATAGATGCATCCTTTACCTACTCGTATTAGATCATTTTTAGAATCACTTGTTTTGTTGTCTTTAAGAAATATTAATTACAAAGTTATTTTATTAAAGAATGTTTCGGTCACTTACCTGTTTTGACTAGCTTGAATGTGACTTGCTGTTGGTTTTTGAGCTGCTCGTTGTGTGCTGGGTGCGTCAGCTCCCGCAGAGCCATGTCTATGGACTGCTGCTGCATCACCGTGCGAGGCTGCATCGGGTCAGGTTCGGTCTTAGCACGACTCAGCCTTCGAAAGAAACTAACTTTCTTCGGTTTTGTATTTGAACCTGTCAATCAAAACGAAGCAGTGATTTTTCATAAAATCTCAACATTATCAGCGTTACTACGCCATACATGAATTCAACCATAACAATACGACAAAAAACTCACATAACACATGATAAACAACCAAAATGAAGATGACTTGATCGTAGTGAAGCTTTAGCCGTTATTATTGCGAAATAACATGCGCTATGGATGTGATCGGTTAGTCAGTCGCCAGGCATTCCAAACCACTCTCGTTCGAAACCTTCAAAAGACGATCGTTGTGGCGATGGTGAAGGCGTCGAGGTTCTGAAGGAAAACGGCGAAGGACTAGGCGCGGAGTTGGGGCGCGGTGGGAGAAGGCTGAGTGAAGACTCGGACGGGGAGGGAAAGTGCACCGCTGACACATCAGAACGGCGATCCGGCTCTGGAGTGGTGACGCGGATCTTAGCAGTGAATTGTGGCGAATTCGCCACTTCAAACAAGGCATCGAAATCGCGGTCGAATATATTCTTCCGCGAGAAAGCGGGAGTCGGCAGCGGGGCGGGAAGCTCGAATTCATCAGGAGCGGGGGTTCTAACTATTTTTCCGAATTCGTTGTCCTCATGACGGCCGAGTTTTTTGAGCAGTTTGCTCGCTTTGGTGCGCTCGCGCAGCTTAGCCGGCCGCTCGATAGAGGGCGTCGGCGAGGCCGGCGCGCGGTCCGCAGGCTCCGGGGGCGCCGTTTTGGGGAGGGACACGGCGCGGGGGGGCCGGGGGTTGGGGGCCAAGGGAGGGTCCGCGCGGGACGGCGCGGGCGGCGGCGGCCCGAAGAGGACGTCAAGCGTGGGTCGCTGCCGGGGCCTGGGCAGCGAGTGTGTGCCGTAAGATTGGGAAACTACTTCTTCCGCAGGATATATTACGTACATCCCTGGTGAGACCGCATCGCGCCGGCCTCTCGCGCCCTCCGAAGAGGTTCACGCGCGTATCAATCTACCACTTTACTTAATCTAACAGTCTCAACGTTGTTTTTTCTCGCTCTTAGTAGAGGTTTGATTTCACAAATTATAGAAGAGTAAGACGATAACCGTGGAATGTTTTAAACGTATTCTGTATTTGTTATGAAATAGAGGAGAGAAGGAATGTTTAATGGGAGGGTAACTGAGCCATAGGTTCTTTGATCTAGGAATTGTCTTCGGGCCACTTCAGCTTCAAGCCCATACAAGGCATCTTCATCCTGAGTAAAAACAAAACAAGAAATGAATAAAAAGATAACATTAACAAAACAACGACAACATTCGTAAAATTAGATAATCGTGACCCCCAGATGTAGTGCATAATAATTTTCCATCCCTTTTTTTAAGGAAGCGTACGAACGTGTCTTGCTATTTCAGTCAGACTCGGTACAAAAAGTACTGAGGTTGACTGAAGTAGTATGCCAAATACGAAAGTTTCCGAGAAAATACGATGGAAATCAATTATGTCCTACATCTATACTTACCTATTAGTTTTTTTCTCGATTAATTAAATACTAAAACCAGCCACACTCTTTCCATACTATGAAATCCTTTGTGAGACTAAAACGTTAATTTGAATACGCTTACAGGTCGTAATGGCTAACATTTGTTTTCTACAGTCGCCATCAGATATATTGGAGCGGCCAAGGTGTTCACAATATCTGAACACGCACTCTAACGCCTTGACAATAGAGGCGTGTTCAGATATTTGTGAACAGCTTGGCTGCTCCGATATATCTGATGGCGACTGTACATGAGTAGCTAAACACGGCGTTATTATAGTTTACAGGAAAATAACGCATAAAAATAATGTTATGCTTAAAAGGTAAACACGGGGTATATAGCTTTCCTTACTCTTAGGACCTTAAATAGTTTGTTATATTGTACTAGCTGATACTGTTTACTAATTAATAAAGTTTTAAGAACATTTTTGGAGTTTAGATTATGAAATCTTAATTTTGCTATTCAATTACTTTCGGTTTCCAATGTTTTGTTAAGAAGATATATTTTATGAATTTTGTTTAATTTTTCTTTAAAACTATAAATTCATCGAGTTTCTTGAATTAGAAAACTGGCTCTAGACGGTGGATTTAAAAACATTTTGTCATCTGAATATTTATAATCTCAACTCAATTCAGAAGAAATAATAGTACCTACTACCGTACAGAAAGGACACTTCCTACAAACCCGAAGTTTGAAAGCGATTCAGGGTCGAATCATGCTATCCCTTTCTAATATATAGCACTATCCCTTTCGGCTATTTAGGGTTGTCAAAATTCAAGTGATTATCTTATCTGTGGTCGTGTACGCACAAGGAAGTCAAGTGATGCCAACCCTAATAATTGCTCGGAGCAATGCTGAGCCGAACGGTGCCGAGTTCGACCGAAGTCAGGAGTGTCTCCCCACGGCTTCATGCAGTTGTAAATTGTGGTAGTATTATATAATATTAGGTACATGATAAAATATTGTCACATTATTTATTGCTGTTAAATCGATCACTCCAAGTGATATATGGTGATTTTATTAAGCATGTCACCAAGCTATTTCTCCCTAATATTGGCGAGAGTTGCCAGTATTTTAAAGTTAATTACTTTTGTAAAATGCAGTACTAATTCAGATAAAATGCTAAAAATGTGGTATGTAGCCGGTATTACTGGCTCGAGACAATCGGGTCAAGTATTACACAATAGCTGAATGAGGCGCCTCTAGCCTGGGCTTCTCAAAGCTGGCTACACGACGCGGCGTTTTTTAACAAGCGGCTTTATTCTTGCATAATGTTCCTTTTTTATTACGCATAATGGCATAATTTAGCATATAACAGAAATTACAAACCGCATATACAACCAGCCGCATCCGCATGCATAAACAATCTGACGGTTCGAGAGACTCACTAGATATGAAATAGTGAAGATAATTGTGACGTTCCACGAAAAAAGGTACCTTATGGCGACCGGCGCTTGCGTCGCATAGCGCCGCAATAATATTGGAGCGGTGTTAATAACAGCGTAATCGCCAACCGCCATAGGTACCTTTACCCGTGGGACGTTACATATCTTTACTATAGGTATCGTATCTAGTTAATCTCTAATTCATTTCCCGAATCGCGCCGTACGATGCTCAATTGCTCAGGTTCAATTTCAAAATGTCTAAAAGCAACTTTTTAGGATTCCGTACCCAAAGGGTAAAACGGGACCCTACTAAGGCTCCGCTGTCCGTCCGTCCGTCCGTCCGTCTGTCACCAGTTGTCACCTGTTTGTGAGATACAGCTATCTCACGAACCGTGATAGCTAGACAATTGAAATTATCACAGATGATGTATTTCTGTTGCCGCTATAACAACAAATACTAAAAACTACGGAACCCTCGGCGGGCGAGTCCGACTCGCACTTGTCCGGTTTTTTTTTCAGTCATTCAAGTTCAAGGGGTGTTTCAATCCCCACTCAATTTGTTACCTATGTATAAAGCTGTATGCCTGAATTTTCAGTGAGAAAGGTATATTCTCAGTTACTTTTTTTGACCATGTAGTTAATGTACCTATAATTAAGTATTCTTGCAAATAAATGATATTGATTGATTGATTGATTGAATGATAGCAAATCAAAGTTTCTCAATCAAAAAATAATAATAAAAATATTGTCACTGATCACACACAGATCATCAATCATAAATAATCTAAGATACCTTACTTATAAGAGACTCAAAAGCATCAAATTTAGATTGCGTGACGTCAATCACTGACAACGACCCTTGACACAAGAATCCCGAGAAGGTTTCAGCTAGGTACCTTCAAGCTGTTTGATTAAAGTCAAGGAATCCGTGACACCGACTCAAACCATTAAGGGGCTAAGCCTTAATTTTAATGGCCTAATTGCTTTTAATTGTTTGGTATCGGAGGGATATCTAAAATGATTGAATACGGCAGTTAATTAAAATTTTTAATTGGTAATCAAGAGAATAAATGCTGACCTTACTATTATAAGGCGATTCGGGTAAAATTAATTATATATTATAATTGCTACTGTAATCAAGACAAAAGCAATATACGAGTATGCTAGCTATCTACAATATTAAATTAAATTTATTCGATTAGATTGTAGCCACTTAGCACAGTTACAAAAGTGTTGATAGTATCCTCCATGTTCCCTTTCCAAATTTTTTACTTTACTGTTAACATTTCTTTTTTTTTAAGCAACATGACAAATTTACCAATCAATATTTATTTACTTTTTAACTTTAGGTACTAAACGTCGCTTCAAACGATTTTTTGAAATGATTCCTTTGAAAAGTAGGACACTTAATAAGACCAATAGACAATTAGAGACATCAATCAACGCAATCAATATACGCATTTACACCAAGTGACGCATTTATTCCTCAAATTAAATCAATTCCTCCATCCGATTTAAAGTCCCGGTCGACTTTAGGAATTAATTTGACAAGCCAATCGACGCAAATTTTACGAAGATTACTTTTAAAATTAATCGCTTTTAGTGTATCGAGTAAAATAAAATGTTCATTTTAAACTTCTGGGGTAGGTATTATTGTGAATATATACAGTACATTTGCTCAAAAAAAAAGGCCTTCACGCCTTCAAAAAATCGGCTCTGTAATAGTCTATAAGGATACAAGTACGAAAAAAAGAAAATTCGCAACGAGTGGCGATAAATTTAATAGCGACCGAAGGGAGTGTTTTAAATCGACACGAGTAACGAATTACCTATTCGTTCTAAATCCATAACGATAAAACAATCCGTATGATAGGTAACTTAAATTTTGCACAAGGGAAATATTAAAATGATTAATTTTTATAGTCTACCCTTAAAAGAGAGAGATTAAACAGCGTGGTTTCGAGTAATTCAACTAATTATATTATAATAACATTTTCTATTACACAAACGGGTCTACCGCGATATAATTTCATTATTTAGTTTAACCACAACACACCACAGCTGGTGCAGCTCAGCTAAAACTTCGGAATTAAAGGTAAAAACAATGAAATTATACCGTGGTAGACCGTTTGTGTAATCAAATATGTGTACAAAACGCGAGAGTTTAAAGTGATATAATAACATTTTTATGTGATTTTTTTGTGGTTATTGAGTGAGTGTGTGTTCAATATTAAGTTAAAATATGAGTGTTAACTCTTAATTTTGGCTAGAATAAATTCAAATCCTTTGTAAATACGATTTAAAGGCAAGAAACAATAATTCTCCTTTTCAGTAAACCCACAAAGGATCTAAAAAATATCAATCATCCGGATGGACATTCGCACTTTGCTAATAGAGTTCCTTTTTCGCCACTGCCACAAAAATAAAACGATAAGTTTATCGCATTTTTATTCCGATAAACGATTCCATTGAGCCGCGAAAGAATTAAGTGGATTTCAACACAAATATCGGATTCTACTTTATTAGGTTTCCAATCTCGAAATAGGACCACGCAAATAGCAGATTCTGTTTATTTTAAAAGGTCGACGAAACTTTGCCGATTGCATTGATCCAGTATTATTTTGGCTTCGCGCACGTGTCCCGACCTGGGTCTATATTCATCCTTGTAAATGACTCAGACGTCACGTTTTTCAATTATTTTTAACTTGTCATAAAAATTAAAAATAATCTGTTGGTAGTTATTTTAGTAAGCATAAAGAAGTTTGAACTTTAAAATAACACTTGCACTGCGTGTCCTATAAAAATCGTTGCAGATTTGTGTTGCTCTGACTCTAGCTATTATTACCTTGTGGCATATATATATTTCAAAAGAAAATATACATCTGCGGGATTGCTGGTAGCTAAGTACCATTTTAGGATTCTGTAATTCAATGAGTTTAATTTTCATAAATATACAATAAGCTATCGATCGTTAGAGATGGCGAGACGAGTGTTGAAGTTCATAGATCCAACGTAAGCCGTGTAAATCCGAAGGCGGGATAATTCCGAAACTGGCAAATATCTACTAAACTAGAAACACTTTCTACTGTAGCAACAGTACGCAAGATGCCATGTAAGCGTTGCAGCGGCGTAAGTGTTGCTAAAGTATGAACTGTTTCTAGTTTAGTAGATATTTGCCAGTTTCGGAATTACCCCGCCTTCGCATTTACCCCAATGCACCCTAATAGTATAATCGTTTACTTCGTTTATCAATGTTGTTCGTACAGTCAACTCTAAAAATATGGGTGTAGCCAACTTATTCAAAAATATGTCCCATAGTTCTTAATTCGCTCACATAAGGGCTATGGGACATATTTTTGAGATGATTTGTGCACGCATATTTTTACAGTTGACTGTACATATTACAAGTGAGTTAATAAGAACAAATAAAATTTTATGACCATTTTCAGGCGTGTCTCACTCCGCGATTTCGTCGCTTTGCTACAGGTAGCTAAAAGTACATCCGTTCGGCCCCAATTTTGGGGTTTGCCATAAGCCGCGCGTGGCGCTGTCGCCACCTAGCGGCCATATCTGTGCTGATCGTAACGCGTTTTGTTAGAGAGTGAGTCTTCTGTACTTAGTACTATTATTTATTCTGTGCCATTATTTTAATTTAATAGAGTCAAGCTGGTATTTAAAGTATAATGGAAATACGCTTCTTTTCTTGGATAATGGTCATATTTTATTTCATCCCTTATTTTCCGCAACGTTAATGAGGAACCGAGGTGGGCATGGGCTAGGCA
Source organism: Cydia fagiglandana (assembly GCF_963556715.1). Classification (NCBI taxonomy): domain Eukaryota; kingdom Metazoa; phylum Arthropoda; class Insecta; order Lepidoptera; family Tortricidae; genus Cydia; species Cydia fagiglandana. The sequence goes on from NC_085938.1 coordinate 14,532,830, forward strand.
TTGTCGAGCCACTCGACCTCCTTATGCCGTCTGTGAGCCCTCTAGAAGCGCGGGTCACTCAGGCCATGTTACATAGACGAAGTTATAATGTGTTCATATTCTTCACCCTATTACAATGAGGGTTTGCCATCGAGTTTTCCACTAGATGGCAGCACTGTGGCGAGAAGTCTAGCTGTTATAATCCACCAATCATGCTTAACCATGTTTTTAGGGTTCCGTACCCAAAGGGTAAAACGGGACCCTATTACTAAGACTTCGCTGTCCGTCCGTCCGTCCGTCCGTCCGTCCGTCCGTCCGTCCGTCCATCCGTCTGTCACCAGGCTGTATCTCACGAACCGTGATAGCTAGACAGTTGAAATTTTCACAGATGATGTATTTCTGTTGCCGCTATAACAACAAATACTAAAAACAAAATAAAATAAAGATTTAAATGGGGCCCCCATACAACAAACGTGATTTTTGACCAAAGTTAAGCAACGTCGGGAGTGGTCAGTACTTGGATGTGTGACCGTTTTTTTTTTGCTTTTTTTTTTGTTTTTTATTTTTTTGCATTATGGTACGGAACCCTTCGTGTGCGAGTTCGACTCGCACTTGCCCGTTTTTTTTATTGGTGGATTTTGACAACAGCTGAAGATCACGATCTAGTGAAAATCAGGATCGCGGAAACCCTCATAGAATAACATGAAAAAATATTTAAGTAAATACATTTTAGGAGAATGAAAATTCAGTCTATATTCAGTCCATGAAAAGTCTGCAGCGGATTTGATAGCCCGTGTTATTTTAAACTTCTATGAAATTATGACGCATAAATGACACTTGCACTGCGTGAGATATCAAATCCGCTGCAGACTTTCCTTGGTCCGACACTAACAACCTGAAATTAATTGTGAATATCGCTATGCCTTCACTTCATATTAATCGGGAAATATTCTAAACATATATGTGTATAAGTTTGTATACAATTTAAAATGGACGGCATTGAAATACGTAGCTTCAAATCAGAATGATCTTTCAGGAAACTTCTCAATCCATTGAGCGCTAATCATGACACGCGGCGCGATTCGGGCAATGATTTAGAGATTCACTAGATATGAAATAGTAAAGATATGTGACTTTCCACTTCCACGGCAAAAGGTACCATTGCTCCGGCGGAATATTGGAGTGGCGTTAATAATAGCGTAAGCGCCAGCCGCCATAAGATACCTTTTTTCGTGGAACGTCACATATGTTTACTATTTCATATCTAGTGTATGTCTAATTCATTTCACGAATCGCGCCGACGGTGTCGTTTTGTCTACGTCGGTTACGTATGAATAATTTCCGCTACATACCGGGAAACTCACGTTATCGGCTACAACGTAGCGCTACGACCATAGCAACTCAGCCGTGAATGTGTTTATTAGACACAATAATATTGATTTTAAAACTCTTATAGGTATCTTACCAATTCCTACCCATATTATTGTACAGTCGACGTCAAAATATGTTTACACTTGTGCACCCATCTCCTTCGAAATAAGGCAAGAATGATGGACAGTCAGACAGACGACCTTGATAAGGTCGCCGGAAGACGCTGGATGCGGGGCTGGCGGGCTTCCAACCGGCACGTATGGAGGTCCAAGGGGGAGGCCTATGTTCAGCAGTGGACGTCTTATGGCTGAGATGATGATGTAAATATATTTTTGTCGTTGACTGTACAACCTATGTTTACCTTCTGCCTACGACTTCGACTGCATGGCATGACGATGTAGTATGATCAAACTATTTCCATACCAAAGTTTACCTAAATCGGATCGACGGTTTTAGCGTGAAGAGGTGACAAACACGGATATATTTAGTATATTTACATATAGTCCGACGGAGTTATTCTGCCGTATTCGAACTTCGACACGTACTAGATCCATTCTAGATACGTTAAAGTTTAGATATCAACTAGTTCTCTTTTGCAGCGCAATTCGGGCAACCAATGTCACTTTTACGTTAGATACTTAGAGTCATCATCATCATCATAGGCCTTTTCGTCTATATCAGACGATTTATGGTGTAACACCGTTTTTGGTGGCTAAATAGACCGATGCGAGATCGACATGGTCTACCACAGGTCTGACAAGAGAAGTTTGCGGAAACCGGTACTGAGACACCTTGTCGTCGTCTTTGCCTCTTGTCAGCAAGTGCGGCGAACCAGGTCTCATCACAAAACTTGCGACCCTCCACAACACGTTTGCGCCATTCCGTCCGCTGCTCTGCGAGCTTCTCCCAGTCTTGGTGGTCTATATGGAAGGCAATCATGTCCCTCTTTGCGCAATCTTTAAAGCGAAGCAATGGCCTCCCAACGTTACCTTTTGCATTCGCAACCGCACCAAGAAGAACACGACGAGGTAGTCGAGAGGGTTCCATCCTGTGCACATGCCCTAGCCAACGCAAACGTCTCTGCTTGAGAAACGCTGTTAGGCTAGGCAGCTGTGCAATTTCTAGAACCCTTTCGTTTGTCACCCTGTCCTGCCATGATATTCCTAGGATCTTACGAAGGCAACGCATGTAGAAAGAGTTAAAACGACGTTCTATTTTTGCATACGTCGTCCAGGTTTCAGATACTTAGAGTAAGATATCTATTATATGTGAATTGGATCTCTAAGTCATATCCTGAGGAAATTGGTCAAGAGTATCTGCAGAATCGCGCAAATGTCAAATTTGAAAGGTTAGACCTTAAACATATCGTGATCGTATCTTGGTGATGTCTAAAAGATATCTAATAGATGTCTATCGGCTCGATTCGGAAAATGAATTAGATTTCTACTAGACTTAAACAAGTTACGATATGGATAATTTAAAGATATTTGTAAGATAGATATGTCAAATTTGACGTTTCCGCGATTCTGGAGGTCCTCTTGAACGATTTTGACAAGTTATGACTTAGATATCCAAGTCACATCTAGTCGATATCTAATGTAAATCTAGTTGATCTCTAAATTGTCTCTAGATCTTATGATTATCTCGAAATCCGAATAGACCTGTATTTCAAAATCCGAATCGGGCCCATTGTCGATTTATAATTAACTAGTAGTTCGCCCCGAACTGTAAACTCGCGGTTCGCCAAAAAGATCAATTGAATGCAGTGCTAGTTAGTCCGAGATGGGCATTTCGTAATTGATTCCTAATTCCACGATTACTTGAAATTACTTATTCTAATCGGTAATCTGATTACCGATTCCCAGATTACTTTGTAATCTAACAATACCGAATTACTAAGTACAATTCCATTTGAGGAATCAGGAATCAATTTTCGAATACTACAATTACTAGTAATTGGAATCAATGTAGATTCCTCATTACGGGAATATATTACTTGACTCCTTTCAGATTACATTTCGTACTACTATCGAAAGTACAATTCGATAGTAGATATAGATGTTGTTGACTTACTAGGATGCATCTACCTATACCTTATTTGAAACAGGTGTGTAGATTTCGAAAATGATGATCATGACCAATAAAACGACATCCATGACGACTTTTATGACATACTGCATGGCCGTCATTTTGGATTCCAAAATGATCATCATTTTCGAAATCAGGGACCCCTAAAACCTACAAAGTGACATCCATGACGACTTTTATGACATAGTGCATGGCCGCCATCTAGGATTCCAAAATAGTCATCATTTTCGAAATCTGCGCCTCCTAAAACCTATAAAACGATATCCATGACGACTTTTATGACATACTGCATGGCCGCCATTTTGGATTCCAAAATAGTTATCATTTTCGAAATCTGTGCCCCCTAAAACCTATAAAACGACACCCATGACGACTTTTATGACATAGTGCATGGGCGCCATTTTGCAATCCAAAATGGTCATCATTTTCAAAATCTGCGCCCCCCAAAACCTATAAAACGACATCCATGACGACTTTTATGACATAGTGCATGGCCGCCATTTTGGAATCCAAAATGGTCATCATTTTTGAAATCTGTGCCCCCTAAAACCTATAAAACGACACCCATGACGACTTTTATGACATAGTGTATGACCACCATTTTGGAATCTAAAATGGTCATCATTATCGAAATCTGCGCCCCCCAAAACCTATAAAACAACATCCATGACGACTTTTATGACATAGTGCATGACCGCCATCTTGGAATCCAAAATGGTCATCATTATCGAAATCTGCGCCCCCCAAAACCTATAAAACGACATCCATGACGACTTTTATAACATAGTGCATGACCGCCATCTTGGAATCCAAAATGGTCATCATTTTCGAAATCTGTGGCCCCTAAAACCTATAAAACGACACCCATGACGACTTTTATGACATAGTGCATGGCCGCCATTTTGGATTCCAAAATGGTAATCTCTTTCGAAATCTGTGCCCCCTAAAACCTATAAAACGACACCCATGACGACTTTTATGACATAGTGCATGGGCGCCATTTTGCAATCCAAAATGGTCATCATTTTCAAAATCTGCGCCCCCCAAAACCTATAAAACGACATCCATGACGACTTTTATGACATAGTGCATGGCCGCCATTTTGGAATCCAAAATGGTCATCATTTTTGAAATCTGTGCCCCCTAAAACCTATAAAACGACACCCATGACGACTTTTATGACATAGTGTATGACCACCATTTTGGAATCTAAAATGGTCATCATTATCGAAATCTGCGCCCCCCAAAACCTATAAAACAACATCCATGACGACTTTTATGACATAGTGCATGACCGCCATCTTGGAATCCAAAATGGTCATCATTATCGAAATCTGCGCCCCCCAAAACCTATAAAACGACATCCATGACGACTTTTATAACATAGTGCATGACCGCCATCTTGGAATCCAAAATGGTCATCATTTTCGAAATCTGTGGCCCCTAAAACCTATAAAACGACACCCATGACGACTTTTATGACATAGTGCATGGCCGCCATTTTGGATTCCAAAATGGTAATCTCTTTCGAAATCGGGGCCCCCTAAAACCTATAAAACGTCATCCATGACGACTTTTATGACATAGTGGATGGCCGCCATGATGGATTTCAAAATAATCATCATTTTCGAAATCTGCGCCCCCCAAAACCTAAAAAACGACATCCATGACGATTTTTATGACAGTGCATGGCCGCCATCTTCATCTATATTTTGTTGCATACTTACCTTGGCCGCAGACGTTCGGAATTTTCATTCAGTTTCCGTACGGAATGACAGGTAGGAACGGGACGTCGCTCTACAAATGTCATTCCGTTCGGAAAATGGGGTTGGCCGGTCGAAGTATTTTGAAGATGGCGCCAGCATAGCTTGCCCTGTCAATCCCTAGAATTGTGTCAATTTTATTTTTTAATGAATATACATGTCCTTGATACCAGTCATTTAAGCCAAATCTCATAGACAAAGAGGCAAGCTATGATGGCGCCATCTATGCAAACCTTTGACAGTTGCCAACCCCATTCCGAACGTCTGTGGCCTTGTGGCCAGGCTAAAGTCGACAATGGATTGAAAACGCGTGCGAATATAGTTGTCAAATCAAATTTGTCAGTAATTATTTACTTGTTCTTATGAACAAAAAAACTATACTCGTCCTTTTCTTTCGGGTGCTAGTACTGGTGTAAGACAAAGATAATATGATTCTCTCTGTCTGTGTTTGAAACGAGACAGTCCTTTGACAAACTATAATTGTAAGCTCTGTGGAGCCTTTAACTGAGTCACCATAGAGATTAAAATAAACTGTATCTGTGGTAAGCCGTAATATTTCTTGTAAGTACCTATGGAGTGTAGAACCTCTACCTTCCACAGTTTCTTGCCAAATGTCAAATACCTATACTGTTTATTTTTCCCTTGCTAATTATTTCAAAATGGTAAATTTAAAGACGATATTATAAAAGTGCAAGCCGAGCGCTTTCATTTGATACCAAACTCGACCATACTTTCTTACAAAAAAGATGACCAGAAATGCATGACCCCTCACAATAGCTTTTTAGCATTTTAAGCTCTTCTAGCTTAATAACCTCTTCATAAAGCCTGCTCATAATTTAATGACTAAAATTTACTGCCCTCAACTACACGTTTCATTTAAATTAGGACAAATTTACTTAAGTTCTTGAGTATCAAACTATCTTCTGACAGTTCAGCTTAAAAACATCGAAATGCCGGGACGTGCCGCTAGCCGGCCGCGTGTCCGAAGTCGAATGTAAGAACTTCGCTTCGCTTCGCTCGCTCGTTCGAATAGTAGTAGGATATGTTATTTCACTAATCGGATCTAGTTAAGAGCATTTGTCAGCTCAAGATCGGTATCTAAGACAATAAACACAACCGCCAAGATAATAAACGTCCCTCCGTTATTTATGTTTATTAGGATAGTATAATGTTCCATGATGTCATAATATAATTTGAAGATAAAATGTTATACCCATCGGTTTTCCGATGTCCGGCAATAAACCTCTTCTTTTTACAAGCTTTTATTTACTTTCACCTGACCGTTGTCTGTCTGTCTGTGTGTAATCAAATCTTGCAAGTTAAATTTGATCCACTTCCCAGTTTCCGATTGAGCCGAAATGTTGCATACATACGTAAGTTGGGTGACAATGAAATATTATGGTGTCATCGAGCTGATCTGATGATGGAGACCGGAGGTGACCATAGGAACTCTGTGATTAAAAACCTAGAGTAGAAATAGCCTTGGGTAGTCTAGTCTACCTACCAACAACTTCATGAAATAGAACTAAACACAATACTTTAATATCCAATTTCTATATAAACTTTTCCAAACACGTACCGTACTATATTTGATCTCGTGCTAATTGTTTCAGAGCACTATTGTTCCCCACGTCGTTGGGATATGGCTCAAATTAGATTCCGTGAGCAGAAAAATGAATGCCTCGGGCAAGCTTCCATTGTCGTGGCATTTTCAATATACTAGTTACGTGAGTGCAGTCAAATTATCGGGAGCCGTCTTCGACACTGGTCTTACAAGCTATATCAGCGTGTTTTATACTGTACAGTAGCGGCAGCGGCAAATAATCTGTCATATATTATTATTTATTGCGAGCCTATTGTGTCCCACTGCTGGGCAAAGGCCTCCCCCCTCTTCTTCCATTCCTCCCGATTGTGAGCTGCATCTGGCCAGTCTCTCAAAAAGGAGCCTAAGTTATCCCGTCATCGCCGACGTGGTCTGCCGGATCTCCGGTTCGATTCATGGGGCACCCACTCCGTGGTTATCTTGGCCCATAAGTCATTCGGCATGCGGCAGACATGACCAGCCCAGTCCCACTTTAACTTGGCCGCTTTTCGAGCTACATCTATTATTTGAGTTTTAGATAGTCTAATTTCATGAATTTTCGAGTGAATGCCTGCAAAAAATAGCAGTATGATACTGAGATTATTTGTCGCTACTGTATTGTGTGTCAGTCTGTCCTAGAATAATATCCTTTTCAAACCCCGTTATCGATGTTGCTGTTCAATTAAAAGTTATAAGGCGAACGTGTGGCCAAGATAGGTTTTTTTTATCGAATTAGAATTTATTTGTACTTTAGAACTCTATTTACTTAGCTTATCATTCTTATTAATTGTAAATATGTATTAATGTTAAGATTTAGTAACCCATTCACATTCCATTTTCAATAGGTATGAATGAGACTCCTCCAATACATACTCGTATTTTATACACGAATTAGCGGGCGAAATCAAATGCTGGGAGCCAATCCCACCCATAGATGCATAGATGGGATGCTAGCACCTATAGTACGAGCTTTGCTTAGTTTGGGGCTAGGTTGACCTGTGTAAGATGTCCCCAATATTTATTTATTTTATTTATTTATTTATTTAATCAATACGTTATCGATCTCAGCCTAATACTTCATTCATCCCCATTTGCAATCAGAACTTAATTTTGTATTCATATAAGAAAAAATGATTATTTACTTTTATGTAGCGCTAAATTCACACATTAAAATTCCAGTGGGAGTGACAATTTTGCATAAATAATGAATGACCCGAATATATTCATGTTGTCATGCGTTTCACCCATGAGAATACCAAGTCATTATTAGATGGAATTACATTCGATTCGGACAACGAAATACTCAAACAGCACTCAAAATACTGGGGCGGCAAAAAGTACTGTAAAATGGGGTCACCAGGAGCCTATTTCATCACGTTGACAATTGACACCTGACAATTTTCATTACATTTCCGTGTCGATAAGTAAAAGTACGATAAATATTTACTTGTTTGATCAGCAATGTACGCTGAATGGTCATTGTTCTTTTTTTATATAAATGTAAATATTTGTGTCGTAGGCTACGTGTCGTCATCAACTTCAGATTAAATCAGGTCCCCACAGAAAACCATTTAGTTTTGGCTCATCAAGTCATGTGAATTATCCTATTTTATGGTCGTTACAGACAAGACTGTACGTTCCTGTCTGTAGAAAAGTAATTAATTATGGAAAAATCTCTTCCATTTAATTAATTTTAAATAAACTTAGTAAAAATTCACATACCTCCCAAAAGCGACGTTCTTTGGTTGTCATCTCTCGGGTGTTTAAAACCGGAGTCAAAGGGAGTTAACTTTGTGGTTGAGTCCTCCTTCCCATTTGCTACCCTTTTAACCCTAAACATATTTAATTTCTATCACACAACCCTTACGTGTATTGCCGTCGCGTAATGGATTTTTGCTACACATATATGCTACGAATTTTTCGTTAAGTACACTCGTCATCAGATTTATCGAAGCGCCCACGCTGCTCACAAATATCTGAACACGTCCTATTGTCAAGGCGCTAAAGTGCGTGTTTAGATATTTTTGAGCATCTCGGCCGCTCAGATATATCTGATGGCGACTGCACATAATATAAATTTCCGTAACACGTTACGTCGTTGGGTAACGCCTTGTTAAGCCAGAGAATATGATGTGGAAAATTCGCTTCAGCTGAAGGTTTATGTGGTGGAAGTTTTAATTACCTTATGAATCTTCTAACAAGACACAATCTTACTTGTAAGTCGAAGTACGTACTCGTGACATGATACATATAATATTATGAACCTGATGCTTCGTTACGCACGCTATTTTGGTAGATATCTAATGGACTAGCTTTTTCTGGGTACCATACGATCACATAAAGACATCGTGTGGTTAATATTAATGCGGTTTGACGACTTTTATTAATCCTAAGTCTGTACATACCTGTACATTAATTTTATCTTAATTGGTTTTAGACAGATAATTTATATTTTGCCATTCGAAAAGTTCGTAGACAATATGTTTCTTTATGGGCCCGTATATGGGTAGATTTTGGGAAATTTATATTTTTGCACGTTCTAAGATATTTGTATTAACGTTATAGCGTCCTGCAAGGAAAACGCGCGTTTAAAAAAAAATCTTTTTCTGACACTCTTGTTTGCAGTCATTTCCTTCATACGGTGCATGAAACGCTTTATATTATGTAGGTATATTGTATAGAATATTATTGATGTCATTAGAAGTCGTGAATGCACATCCTGGAAGTAATTTCCCGCGAACGATCATTCTCGACGTGAGATGCGCAGTTGAGTAGGTAATGCTTTTAATATTAGTCCAGAATCGTTCGTCGAATATGAACCATTATAGAATGCCCTGAACGATAACTTAGAGTTGTTACGCTACGTCTTAAGCCCGCTCCACACTCGTGAGCGAATCGCGGCGTGAAGCCGCGAACGCGAGTCTGGAGTCGATTTCGCATATCAGGGAACTAGACTCCACACTCGCGTTCGCGGCTTCGCCCGCGATTCACGCGCATAGTCTGGAGGGCGCTTTACGTAGGCGAACAACGCGCGAACGCGGCGCGGCGCGGCGCGGCGCGGCGAAATCAATCCTTTGATGCCCATAGAAGTGTCCTACGTAAGCGATCTCGTTGCGAACGCGGTGCGGCGCGATTTGCACGCGAATGTCAGGCGGCGCGGCGCGGCGCGGCGGCGGCCGCTTTCGCCGCGCCGCGCCGCGCCGCTTTCGCGCGTTGTTCGCCTACGTAAGACGTAGCGTTAGGGAACTAGAGATCACGTTACCTTGGTCTCACCAATAAATTAACTCAACAATGCAGCGAAACCAATGGGAACATGTTTTTAGGATTCCTGTTTGCACAGTTCATATCCTGTGGTGTCTTCAATTTGTTTGTTTCCAGGTAAATTCTTCTCTAGAAGGCTAATTCGAATCGTCTTTGGCTTGTAAATATTATCGCGAATACATTACGAAATACATTAAATCATTGAAATTAATAGGTGTTATGTAATGCCAGCCATATGGCTGGCATTTTGTATTTAAGTTACTTATGATAAATCATAACTTTTTCTTTGCACTCGAGGGCCTTCAATAAGCTTCGTGACATCCCACACCATGGTACGTTTAAATAAATTTCTCTGAACCGATAGCTTAGGATTTCATTTTAAAATAAATTATTTCAGAAATTCTAATTAGGTATATATTCAAGTTATACTTATGTAGTTAATGCTTTAAATTGTTATACAATTTCTTTGCTTCGTTTATACAGGGCGTCCCACGGCTATGCCACATGGAGGGAAAGTACCCTAAATATTGTAGATGGAACATTTTACTGAAAGAAGACATTATTTTAATTTAAAAAACAATTTAAACTGCATTCATAGATTTTTAAATAATTACATGGTTGAACCGGGAATCGAACCCGCCGCACGAGAAATAAAATCACCCTGTAGCTTTATCATACCGATCGAAAGGCTTGATCATAAGGATTATTTTTTGCTAAATAACATAGTGTCGGAAATAAAAGGAAGCCCATGAATTTTAACATTTTTAATTCAAAATTAATCAATTTAATTTATCAAATGCTCAAAATGTAGTCTCATTCTGTTGAATACAAAGCCGCACTCTTTTGATTATATCGCTAAATTTCACATCAAATGTTAAAATTCATGGTCTTCCTTTTGTTTCTGACACTATGTTCTTTAGCAAAAAATAATCCTTATGATCAAGCCTTTCGATCGGTATGATAAAGCTACAGGGTGATTTTTTTTCTCGTGCGGCGGGTTCGATTCCCGGTTCAACCATGTAATTAATTAAAAATCTATGAATGCAGTTTAAATTGTTTTTTAAATTAAAATAATGTCTTCTTTCAGTAAAATGTTCCATCTACAATATTTAGGGTACTTTCCCTCCATGTGGCATAGCCGTGGGACGCCCTGTATATAGCAAAAATATATACTAATAATTTTGTATTACAATATAGTTGAAAATCTAATCTGTCTACAGAATTTCAAAGCCTAAATAAAGTGTTCTTGTCTGTGCCCATATTTATACTGAAAGTTGGCAAAATATTTCGAAAAGGTTTTATTTTTTTAAGGTATACCTTTTAATTATAAAGGGGCAGCAGCAGAGGTCGGCCGGCCATTACTCTCAATTTGTTTATTTCCGCAGTTTGTTTGCTTTTCTTGAATGACAAATTCGAGCGGCATGAGCCATCTGCCATCGCCGTATTTATTTATACAAGGGAAGCTTTTACTTATGATATTATATATATAAGTTAGGTATATAATAATATTAATTGACAACAATCTGTGTCAGATGATTTAAGCAGCATCCCGGTACCGATACTTGCGTTCGTGGCTGTATAGCCCTATGCGGGAGAGGATCCCTCATCCACACACACTGCAGGTGTATGCTCCCCCAGGTAGGCGGAGTTTGGAGGCCTGCTCGTGGCGCCTCAAGCGTTTCTCTATATAAGTTATATATTTATCAGACCAGGAAAGCCTAACAAAACAAAAAGAGATGAATATCATGCATTTACGCCCTCTCTTATATTAAATAGGGCAATTTTTCGGAAATACGACAAAATGACACAACTCGTTGTAAGATTCATTGCCCGTTATTGTAAAGTAAATCTTGTCGTTGTTTATCCGGGCCTTTTCCTAGAGATCTCGACTAAAATATGTGATACTTTATGTTAGAAAAAAGAAAAAGAAAACCGCATTTAAAATTGGCAATTTGATTGAAGTGAGTAATCTAAAGCGTGGAGGCGAGCAAGTTACATGAGACGTTGATAAATCTCACAGTTTTATCCGGCTAAGTGTTCCCAGGCAACTGCTAGACCATCTTGTCGTATGGCGGAGTAGGTACTCTGTTTTAAATCTTGATTTTCACGCCAAGTGAACTTTTATTTACTAACTTTACTGGCGAAAAAACGGGAATAATGTTTTATGATTTCGAATTTACGAATGATTAAAACAGAAAACAGAACCTCATTTATAAATATACAAGGTGTTTGGTACATCGTTTGCCAAATTAAAACGGGAGATAGGTTGATCATTTGCTATCTGCTCATGCCTAGAAAAAAAAATTGGCCATGTGTTTTTTTTACTACTGCGCAAGTAAAAATTAGAAATTTACGAAAAACTGGCATAGAGCTGAAAAAAAAATGTGGGCAAAATTATAAATTTCTAGGCCTGGGAAGATAGCAAATGACTCAACCTATCTGCCGTTTTAATTTGGCAAACGATATACCAAACACCCTGTAGTTTTCAATTCAATCAAATATAGGAATGAAAATGCGACTTCCGAAGGTTTATAATTTAGTTTCCCTTGCATTTCCCATCGTAACATTACATTTTTTATTGCTGTCATAAAATAAAAATAAAATAACGGTTATCTGTGTTTCTAAACATTTTATAGGCACTAAATTTCTTACTTTAACTGATCCATCGCATTTACCTACTTAAATAATTTGTTATCAAACTATTTAATTACTTAAACCTTTTGCTAAAAGAGTACCCCATTTATAAAACTTTCGATTATAAGTAATAAAAAAAATTAATATATATTTAGGTAGAAAACTTTTAGTCGCTTGTCGTAAAACATCGAATTGTTACGAGGTAATAGTAATTATGTTTGTATAAAATAACTGGGTCGACTAGAATATTCCAGCCATAATTAACGACTTGGAATAATCTATAGAGTAGTTGTTTTCTACTTCCATTATCTTTCGTCGTTAGACAATAGGTATTATTTGTTTATGATAAAGAATAAAATACGATTGGTTTTGAGTGATCACGCACCTCTTATTGGATATCATGATAATGAACTGTTTGCCTAATATTGTAATTTACAAATGGTATGAAACACGGCGCGATTAGGAAAATGAATTAAAGATTCAATAGATATGAAATATTAAAGATATCTGACGTTTCACGGCAAAAGGTACCATTGCCCCGGCTGAATATTGGAGCGGCGTTGGCGTAAGCGTATTTCATATCTAGTGAACCTCTAATACATTTCCCGAATCGCGCCGTCTGTCTGTACTAAAAGAAGGAACAGTTTAACAATTATATAATCTAAATGATATTTATAAATAGATACAGACTGACAGAAAGACAGGCATACATTGGCGTCAAACATATTTTATAACACATCTCTCTTGGTGTTGGGGTTCAAAAACGGAAAATTTCGAATCATAACTATCGAGTATTCAACAATAGCTAGTTTCTAAGCCAAAGGGAATTGCTAAAGTGAAGAATGTAGTTGTAGGTACAGTCGCTACTAATCTAGATATATCGAAGCAGCCAAGGTGTTCACAAATATCTAAACAAAGACTCTATTGTATACCAAGACGTTAAAGTTCTTGTGCAGATATTTTTGAGCATGTTGACCGCTCCGACATCGTGTAAGTAATTGGCAAGTAAAGGCGCAAAACTGACTAAAACAAAGATTCATTTTAGTTCACTGTGCCAACGTAGTCAATACGAGTAATATAATTATTAGGCATATTTATAGCGGAGCGGATATAGGTATATTTTGTTGCTTAGACATGAAAACATCTAAACGAAAATAATATATATAGCTGGTCAAGCAGATCTTGTCAGTAGAAAAAGGCGGCAAATTTGAAAAATGTAGGCGCGAAGGGATATCGTCCCATAGAAAATTTGAATTTCGCGCCTTTTTTTACTGACAAGATTTGCTTGACCAGCTATAAAGTTATTCCATGATGCGTTTCATAACAAGTTGTTGGATTTTATTAACGCAATTGTTTAAAAAGAAACTAGTATAATAGTATTTTTCTCAAAAATGGACGGCAAAGTCGACTTTGCCGTCTAAAAAATAGGTCGCGAAGCGCGGAGTTTATGGTCAGTCAAAAATTAAAAAGTTAAAAACATTGCAGTCCCGATTTTGGGACTGCAATGTTGCATACAAATTCCATTATTTGTCGAGTTCCAAACTTTTTAAAAGTTCAAATGGCCATATCAAAATATGAAGGCACAGGCCCATTAAACAGCCAAACAGATGATTAGTACCGCGACTATTTAGTTGTCTCAAATAGGTTGGCGTATTTTCGGCAGAAAAATACACTTCTATTTTTTTATTAAAAAAATAAAAAGGCGGCAAGGGCTTTTCTCTGTGAAAATATATACGTAAGAACGTTGCTTTTGTAAAATGTTTCTATGATATTTATGTTTCTTGCACCATTTTTGAGAAAAGCACTATATATGACTCGGCTGGAAGGCTACTTGCTGGCTTCGGATTCAATTAAACGGACTCCCAAGGTCGTCCGTTTAAAACGAATCCTCAGCCTGCAAGTAGCTACTTCCGAGCCTCGACAATAATGTACTATTATGCAACAGTTTTATAAGAGGGGTCAAAAAATGTGAGTGGCGTGGGTAACAATGTGAGCCGAAGGCGAACATTGTTAATAAATACGCCATGAGCATTTTTTGACTACTTATACAACGTTGCATACAATGCTTTTTCTATGAGTAGGCAATATTAAATAAAATACAAAAAAATATAAACAAAATTTTATTTATGAAAATGTCAATGTAAATTTTGGATAGTAGGTATTACTATATGTTTGTACCTCTTGTCTGCGACAAGCACCCATAATACCAAATATTACTGCAACCTGTAACAAGAAAAAGGAGAATTAAATAATATTCAGATTCAATGCAAAAACATAAAATGTACATAAATATAGCTCGTTGTACTGTGTACCATAAAAATGTGTATCAAAATTTTTTATAACATATACCAACCTTGCTTAAAAGATAGATCTGATCCGGTGCTTCCAATTAGTCTTTGAAAATACACCAAAGACGTTTTCAGAGAATGACGAAGTTTTGTGCTCCAATCTCCACGCCATGCACTTCTCATAAGATTTGTCGTATAGGTGCTGAGATTTAGTACTTAGGCAACAAATTTTCGGTCGCTGCTTGTGCTGCAGCGGATATTTCTTCAGGTGTAGAAACAATGTAGTCCTCTTTGTCCATTTTCAACACTTTTTATGAACGCAAAACAAATAGTAACGCAAAGTACTCAAAGAACAAAAAATTACCGGGAAAGGCGGGAAACGAGAAACAAACGAGTAATGTCTATGGTTATGTTTTTTTTTAAAGCCGTTACACACTACCGCACCGCACCAGGGTCGTGGTGCTGTAGGGTATAAAAGTATTTTTTATTATGTTGGTAGCAATTAACTCAGTACAAATTTGTTTCTTTTTTAATAAAAACCGTATGCATTCAATCGTTTGTCACGTTGGTAGCAATGTAGCGGTATGTGCCACCTGCTAACCTGCACTAGCTTACCGTATCGTAATGTCTCTAAAACGATACAAGTGCTTTTTTGGGCAATAGACTATAGACTTTTAAGGAGTATTAATAATGTACGCCCTTATATGTTCGTTCGTGACTATGTAAATGACAGATAAAAGTACCCGAGTAGAAAAAGGATATAACAGGGCATTGGCAAAAAATGCTCTCGGTAGTCTCGGTACTCTCATTTCATCAAACAAACGCTGGTCGATAGCAAATTCGTGAGTAAAGCTGTCACTGTCCAAAGAAACTAACGAAAAAACACCCGTCACTATTTCTATTTACCTTCCTTTATGTTAGCTTTGACAGTTTTTCAATTTTTAGGGTTCCGTACCCAAAGGGTAAAACGGGACCCTATTTTACTAAGACTCTACTGTCCTTCCGTCCGTCCGTCCGTCCGTCCGTCCGTCCGTCCGTCAGTCCGTCAGTCCGTCAGTCCGTCAGTCCGTCAGTCCGTCAGTCCGTCAGTCCGTCCGTCCGTCCGTCTGTCACCAGGCTGTATCTCACGAACCGTGACTGTTGAAATTTTCACAGATGATGTATTTCTGTTGCCGCTATAACAAAAAATACTAAAAACAGAATAAAATAAAGATTTAAGTGGGGCTCCCATACAACAAACGTGATTTTTGACCGAAGTTAAGCAACGTCGCGCGGGGTCAGTGCTTGGATGGGTGACCGTTTTTTTTTTGCCTCTTTTTGCATTATGGTACGGAACCCTTCGTGCGCGAGTCCGACTCGCACTTGCCCGGTTTTTTACCTACGTCGAGCTGTGAACGATTGACAGTTTTCAGAATAGGGGTTTCTATTTTTGTGAATTCTTGGGCGTACAGACGCGGAAATACAAATAGTAATGTCGAGCGCGTGAGCGCGGGGTTATTACGAATGAAGGAATTCCCAGTGGGCCCCTCTAATGAACATTTATATGACGCCCATTATAGACGGGTCTAACGCGAATTATATTCAATTACCTTTATTTACCGACGTTTCGACACAGGTTTCACTGGTCGTGGTCGCGGCTGACTGATTGTCCCAGCAAAATGTCAAAACAGAGATTTGTGCATCTACCCGACGAAAAGTGTATGGAAAAGTTTGGGGTAGACATCACATTTTCAAACCACCCACCACACATAATGTTAATTATTATCAATAATCCGACACGCAACACTCACAATATCCACAAAAAAAAAAAAAATTAAATAAAAATTAAAATATTATATTTATATGACGGTCAGTTAATGCCAGTACTCACGGACTATTAGTATAGAAGAGCTATATTTTTTATAG
The DNA here is from genome assembly GCF_963556715.1 of Cydia fagiglandana. Classification (NCBI taxonomy): domain Eukaryota; kingdom Metazoa; phylum Arthropoda; class Insecta; order Lepidoptera; family Tortricidae; genus Cydia; species Cydia fagiglandana. The sequence goes on from NC_085938.1 coordinate 14,549,701, forward strand.
CTCTATTTGTGTAAGTAAATACGTATATGAAAATAAAAACATATAATGCTAGATTCAGAATTAACCTATACCGAGTGTGGCCTGTAATATGAGCAAAACATTAAACTGTAGGCTGTCCTCATACTGACCAACATTTGTTCAGCGACTTTTAAAAATAACTTGTGGTTTGATTTTTAATAAACTTTAAAGTTTATTCTAAGACGCAATGTATTGCGAATTTTGTTATGTTTAACGCGTGACAACCAACGTCAATCAGAATGATATGGCGTGGCGATGGCGTTCATTGAAGATAATATTTATTATGTATGAAAAATAGGGAGTCTAAATACTTTATAATTTTTAAAAGTTGCTGAACAAAAGTGTCACCGTTTGAGGAGTACAATCTATGTTTTAATTATTTGCTCGTGTTACAGGCCACACCCGGTATAATAGTAGCCTATTTAAGACTTCCCATGTAATGTGAGGGAGTGAACAAACGCAGCCATTGTGCTGCACAATTTGTGCATTGTTGTTGTACACTTTATTGCACAAAACAAGTACATAAGACAGAGAGAATACAGTAAATGTGTACAAAGGCGAACTTATCACGTTAAGGGATCTCTTTCAGCTAACCTTTAAGTAACTGTCTTTACAATATCGTTTCTATACACGATAAAGCATGAAATACACTTTGTAGGAAAAAAACCGACCCAGTGCGAGACGGACTCGCGCGCGTAGGGTTCCATACCATTACGTAAAAAACGGCAAAATAATC